>NW_016814053.1:313002-344556 GCF_001698545.2 Rhinopithecus bieti | reverse complement strand
GTTTTTTTTTTTTTTTGAGATGGAGTCTTGCTCTGTCGCCCAGGCTGAAGTGCAATGGTGCAGTCTTGGCTCACTGCAACCCCTGTCTCCCAGTTTCAAGTGATTCTCCTGCTTCAGCCTCCTGAGTAGCTGGGATTACAGGTGTGTGCCACCACGCCCGGCTAAGTTTTGTATTTTTAGTAAAAATGGGTTTCACCTTGTTGGTCAGACTGGTCTTGAACTCCTGACCTGGTCTTGACCGCCTGTCTTGGCCTCCCAAAGTGCTGGGATTACAGGCGTGAGCCACCACTCCCTTCCTGCTGTTTCCTATTTTTTACATTTTAAATTTTAACTTTTAAAACTTTTGTTAAAACTAAGAAAAAAATACACACATTAGCCTAGGCCTATAAAGGGTCAGGACCTTCAATATCATTGTCTTCCATCTCCACATCTTGTCTCACTGGAAGGCCTTCAGGGTAAAAACATGCCTGGAGCTGTCATCTCCTATGATAACAATACCTTTTTCTGGAATATCTCCTGAAGGACCGGGCCAAGGCTGTTTTATAGTTAACTTCTTAAAAAAATATAGGTAGACAGAACACACTCTAACAATATATAGTATAGTAAATACATAAACCAGTAAGATGGTCTTTTCTTATCATTTTCAAGCAATGTGTACTTTACATAACTCTATGTGCTATACTTTCCTATGAGTGGCAGTGTAGTAGGTTTGTTTATACCAGCATCACCACAAACCATTTTCCAGTGTTCAGTAGAGTTCAATAAATAAATGTCTATAAACAAAGTAAGATGTATAGATAAGTAGTGACCACATGTGGAGAAAATGGACTAATGATAAGGGAGAGATGAGCAAGCATGATGACTATGGAAGGAGGAGCAATTCTGATGGTGAAGACAAATGAATATTTCATTTTTAGACATATCTGTGGGCACTGGTGTAGCCATAGAGAGGCCTTTGAATACTGGGGCCTCAGAAGAGAGGTGTGAATTCAAGGTAGAGTCAATTGATAGCAGTAGTTGTAATTATGGAAATAGGTGCTGTCACCTGGAAGGAGCTTACTGGGTGAACAGAGACAAGTGCTGGGTAAGGAACCCCCGCTAGGGAACCCTGCTGTTCTGGATGCACATAGGGGAAGACTGATAGACGAGCTGAGGAAAAACCACCAGCCAAACACAACAGGTGTGATTGATATCATGGAAGCCATGGGATAAGTTATTTCAATACTTTTAGATAGATTGATATTCCAGATTTTTAGCTCTTTCTATAAACATTAGGACCCAGGAGCTCTTCATGAGGCATCAGGACGTTTTCCTGATGGGTGCCCTGTTCTCAAGCAGGCATATTCCTCTGGGATTTTATCTGGCTTGGTCTCTGGGTATCCTTGGGTCCCGTCTTCCATTATTCTTTCTCTAGGTTTCACTAGGCAAATTCTTTCTGTCTCATGTTTAATGTTATGAAAATTTAATGTGGCCCAGAGACTATTCTTTTAACTCTAAAGTTTTCTGTGTTCCAAGACTAGTAGAAAGGTTATCAAACTACACAATTAAAGGTGCCTGAGATGCCTTCATTCAGAGCCAAAGTTCATCAGGTACCTATAAACATTGGGTCTTACTGCTGACATCCTTTACCTATCACGAGGTGTGAGAACACAGGCATCTACACATAGTGCAGATACTCAGAAAGTAACTATTTGATGTTTTGTTTTCTCAAAGCAAGCCACATGACCTGCAGTAACCAAGAATAGGTAAACCAGTGTGGAAAGCTGGATTTCTGAAAACCCGTAAGATTATTTTATTAGGAAATTTTCCTAACTGTATGAAAACAAATATTTTATCTGATTGTTTTGAATAAAGACATTCTTAGAAACCTGTGAACTGAGAATCTGTTGTATTATTAGCAGTGAAAACAGAAACCATGCTGCCACTCCTATTCGGAATGTGCAGGGTATTCTTTCTAACTTTATCACTGGGATTATTACATGGTAACTCTTTATCATTATAAAAGGCTTTTGAGTATCTCATATACTGGTACTGTGCCAATAGCCAAATGATAATAGCCAGAAACACTGTGAATACTCAGCTACTGGTGCCAACTGAAATTTGTCAACATTCTTGGAATTCCATCTTTATCTGCCTAATTCAGCGACTAAAGGAATTAGGGGGAGTACCACAGAAAGAGCTAAGTAATTAAATAACTTTACACAATCAAGGTGATTTCTATTTGAACCAAGCTTTTTATTGTTGTTGTTATTCCTTCCTAACTCCTCTTTTCACCCCATCTGTATATTTGCACAGAGCAGCTTATCAAAGCAAATTGCAGGAAATGAGTTTGGCAACAATATAGGAAGAACAGAATTAGAGGAAAAAATGGATAGTGACTAGAGAAATTGTGCATATGGCTTTAAAAAAACGACAAGGTCAAATGAAATACCTTACATTTATCATTATATGAAACCAGGAGACAAATGTGGACTCAACAGGCAGGAAATTAGACATGGGTTTCAGGTATTGTTAATGTGACTTTCATACTTGAGTCTCATCTCATCGTAATGTAAGTCACCTCTTTGCTTCTCCTGGAATTCTAGCTTTTATGACATTTTTGCTGAGCTACCCCTCTACTCATTTATTCATTCATCCTAATAGTTTATAACAGCACAGAGGCCACATCACAAGGCACAGTCTTTCTGCTTCTGTAAATGAGTTCAACCACTTCAAAAGCCACTCCCTTTGTTCCTTGATTTCTTTTTGAGCTCCTAGCAACCCCCATTGTGTCAGATTCTAAATTTAGATGCATTTCATACATCTCTCTGAATCTCTAAATTATACTCCATCAATGCACAGCTGAGATTAAACTGTGGGCTCTTCAGTCAGGGTAGAGCTAACTACTATACACATTTCTTTATGCATGGAAGCCTTACTAAAGTAGATGCATGTAAAGAAAAAGGCAAAGCTGAGATCTGTTACAAATGGTGGAGCTACTAAGTCATTCATTTGTTACTTTTGGAATATCCCTCTTTCTGCTCACTGTCATTATGAATTTCTCACAGTAAATTCTATGAATTCCATACTTAATTTCTCAGGACTTCCAATGCAAATAATAATTTCTAGTTAGATTGGTTCATGCAACCTGGTAATTTAAGTCAGGTGAGCTCTCTTCATAAAAAGTTTAGAAAGAGGCAATTGGTCTACACAGGATTTTTAAAGAAGTATTCCTCAACATTTAAACGTGTAAAAGGATGACGGCAATTTTTGATAGACTTTACCTCCTTTGCATGGGCTTTCACAGCCTCCTAGAAGGAGAAAGGCTGGGAAGCAGAGTGACACTGAATTGAAAACCTGAAAGCATTGGTATGTTACACGCCAACAAAAGTGTAGAAGACAGGAGGTATGCTGGATGTGTTGCTATATACCAGCTGGACTCTGAAAATGTCTACACCAATGGTATTCTTTATTACCTCAACTTTCTTTTCAAGATTTATATGTAAGAAATGATTGTGCATCCTTCATCTTCTTACCTCCAGATAAATTATGATAATCTAAAATATTTGCAAGATGAGAGTTTCTCCTGTTTTTAAAGATATTCAAGGAATAATTTCTTAGGCCTTTAATAAGAACCAATTTCAGTGTTTCTACATTCAGAGAGATGAGAAACTCACACATAATTTCTTGGATCATCTAATTTGAGCAGGTAATTATGAGCCGGAGGTTAAGAATAAATTCTCTGGAAACCTGGCAGCAAAGTCTTTAGAAAACAGCAATGATAACAACAAAACTCTTCCTTCACATTGTTGCAAGTTTTCTTGTTCTTGTTAGTTGCTCTGCAAATTCATAATGTGTAGCAAATAACAAACACTCTGTAAAGATGTACTGACTAAAGAAATTATGAAATAAATGCACATTAAACACTAAGGGAACCAGGATTACATTTATGAACATACGGGCAGTCCCTGCTTCACTTCCTACCTCTTAACCTCTTAAGGCTCAGATAAGGCTTCCTTCTAGGCCAGCATTAAGTCTAGTGACTGCTTGCACCTTTAGTATTGCATCTGAAGGTGTTTATTCTTAATCTAATAGCCAAAATATTTTCATTTTTTCCACATTTGACATATATTTATTGAGTTTCTGTTATGTGCATATACTTTCCTAGGGCCTTGGGATAAAGAAAAATTATGCCCATAAGCACTGCATGATCTAAGCTGATGTTCAGCATAAAGAAATATAGTAATTGCAATAACACTAATAACATCAGGCTTTTGGCATTATTGAGTTTATCGTTCATTGTTTTGTCTATTTGAAAGTGTTTCCTAAGCTCATGTCATGAAAATAATCACTACTTCTGAGGCATTGATTTGATCGTTAGTGTTGTGATCCTGGCACAGATAGGCTCATCAAGTCTTAAGTGTAACTGGCTCCATTTGATGTCTTCATCTCATTAAAGCTGTGCTTATTGGGGTATGATCATGAGTCTCTATGTATACAAGAACTCTTTGGAATTGTAATCTTTGAAAATTCAGGTTGGGTGGGGGCTCTTTTTCAAGAGCCTGTATTAGGTATCTCAGTTGAAGTAATGACAGCAAAATCAACTGTGTCAGGGAAGCCTGGGCAAGCTTTACAGAAGGGAAGATAGTTAATCTTCATCTCCAATGATCAGTGAGAACTTCCTAAGTACTGAATTGAGGAGGGATACTTCAGGTTCTAGAAGACTAGACACATGGAAGCATAAAACTTCCAGTGGATGACATATTTGTGATTCACTATGGCTGAAGAATAGAAAATATGTAGGACTTGTTTCTGGAATATGAAGTCTATGTGATAGGTTGAGGAGACCCCACGCTGAATTTGAAATTCAGAAAAAACAGAATTAGATTGCTTTTAATGTTAGTTGGGTCAAAAATTATGTGCAAGAATGCTTTTATATTCTGTTTTGAGGGATTTTGTTTTGTTTTGGATTAACTCAGAAGCTGATCCTAAAGCAAACATTTGAGTAAAAGGCAGTAAAAGGAGACTTTTATTTTAAAAATATTATATCATTAATTATTTTTTATATTTTAGGTGATTCCAGAATACCATTTATAGATCCCAGGCCAGTGAAACAGCGAAACAAGGCAGCTGAGTTTGTTATCATGCTAGTTACTCCTTTGAGTACATGTAGACAGATTCCACTGGGGAATTCTGAGAGTCACTGTAAAATTAACGTTTAAGAGTTCTCCCCAGAGGATGCGGAATTCTGTCTTCCTGAGCAGATGGCAAAGTGGACTGTGATGGCTAGAATAAATCCTGCAAAAACTAAATGTGAGTACTGGCAGGTGGGCGTCACTGCAGTGGAAGGGCAGAAGAGTCTAGGGCAGGGTACCAACGTCCTCTACTATAGGGAAGATTCCAAGGGTATGCTGACCAGGGAAAAATGTTGCTTATGGTTTTACAAACCTGTCACCACAACTAGAAAACTATTTTAAGACATATATGGAAAGTTCATTAGCTTTGAATTTTATGTTCCTCTACACGTTCCTCTGCATTGTTGATCTCTTACTATTTTGAGGAATTTTCACTTATTTTCATTTTATTTGATTGTCATATAACTTCTGGACATATGTAAGACTGATGGAATCATATTTCCGTTACAGATGAAGAAACTGAGTTCAGAGGAATTAAACACTTAAATGACTTATATGACTATAGTTAAAACTAAGTTCTGATTCCTACTGCTACAGAACATTTAGCTTGTCTAGGTCACACTCAGTGGTGATTCATTTTAAAACTTAAAATTTTTATTGCAATTCAGAAACAATCCAAATATTATTTGCCAGTTATTTTTCTACCAAGTAGAAAGATACTATGCAGGGAATTGTATCCTTTGACCGGAGATGTAAAAAGTTGTGGGCCATAAACGCTCTCTACAGAGAACAAACATGAAGACTTAAGCTGTGAAAGTTGAATTATGATGGTTAGGGACTCTGCCTTGAGAGAAGAGTCATGTTATAGTAGAGAAAGGTGAGTATTATGGAAGCTGGAGTTGAGTTTCAATTGGTACTTTATGAGTTGCAGAGTTACAAAGTAGATTGGGAGTGATTGCAACTAGGTGTTGAAAAACATTGAACAGATGGGTTTATATAACCAGTGGGTCAAAAACTAGGTATGTAAATTGGAACAAGAAGACCATTACAAAGATGAGATTGGTGATCAAAGATTTGTAGTGTGAAGAATAAATCAAAATATACCAAAAATGTATGACAAATTAGAAGGCTAGTTATTAGATAATTATTCCGGGCAGCAGGAAATTGTAGGAAGAATCAGTCCTGGGCAGTAGTATGGTCATCTACTGTTAACAGAATTTTACATTTTAATGCTTTATCACCTTTGGGAAGCTCCTTAAAAGTCATCCCGCTCCAGCAAGAACGCATTCTATGAAATGGCATTTGGGAAGAAAATGGCATAAAATGATATGAAAATTTTTATGTATTTTGTTTCATCGAAAATATGTCATATAGAAAAGAAATAGACTTAAAAAATTACTGTCAGTTGCAAACACGCATTGTATTTTAATGAGACAGAAGATGTTAGCAATGCATTTCAAATCCATTATGAGCAAGGAAACATTCAGGTCAGACCTTAGCTCCAGCCAGTGGCTTTTTTTTTTTTTTTTTTTTTTTTTGAGACGGAGTCTCGCTCTGTCGCCCGGGCTGGAGTGCAGTGGCCGGATCTCAGCTCACTGCAAGCTCAGCCTCCCAGGTTTACGCCATTCTCCTGCCTCAGCCTCCCGAGTAGCTGGGACTACAGACGCCCGCCACCTCGCCCGGCTAGCTTTTGTATTTTTTAGTAGAGACGAGGTTTCACCGTGTTAGCCAGGATGGTCTCGATCTCCTGACCTCGTGATCCTCCCGTCTCGGCCTCCCAAAGTGCTGGGATTACAGGCTTGAGCCACCGCGCCCGGCCGCCAGTGGCTTTTATCTGTAACACTCACCGACAGTGCAAGTCTTGTGAGGCGAGCATTCTAAGGCAGTTTTTACAAAGTTGATCTGTCCATTCAGAACACCATGAAAGTATTGGCTGCAGCATACTTTTGACTCGCTTCAGCTCAGATGACATTCTGATTTTTTTAATCACTGGAAGAGAAATCTTTAGCTTAGGACTTAAAAAAGATAATAAAAGGATTAGTTGAAAATTACTTAACTCAAACTATAAAATGAATTATTCATAGTTCGTATAACAGCTTAAACATGGATCAACAATACATTATAATGAATATGCAAGTTGATTCTGATGCTAACCTACAATCTGTCTTTACCATGGAATTGGTGGAAGCCTTAGGTAGTTTGTGTGGTAAATATTCATTTCCTTTTTGGTCTAGTTTGACTGTCAACTCCTGCTTCCTTTGGCCTGATTCTTGGCTATTCACTAATTCTTTTTCTGTCCCCTACACGTTCTGTGCCACCCTTGTTAGAATATTCATGCCATTCTTAACCTAAGTTTTCTAAAAAATTGCAGAGAACTATTGGTAATTACTGCCTATAATTGATCAAAGGTCAACATTAGCTATCCTGTCCATCTCTACACCTGTCTTCCTTGTCTCTCTTTTGCTTTGGTCAGCTTCATTGCTATCTTTTTTCCTTCACTTGTCCTCTCCTCTGCTACTGGTGTTGGTGAGTGCTGAGAGGCCTGAGAGGTACACAGAAGAACAGGTTCCATCTACTGTAGTTTTGAGCTGCTAGTATCTTTCCTTTTGATTGTATATCTTTCAGGATGATCTCACCTCCTTGTGTAGCCTCTGAAAAATGTATTCAACATGCAACTGTAAAACATGAATTTTATATGCGCTCTACAAAATCTGTGTGTCTCCCCAGCTGCATAGCTTTGTGGAAAAGAGATTAATGCCTAAGTTTTGGTACACTAGTAGCGTTTCTCTGATTTGATATAATCTAAAAATTTCCCTCCATTGTCCATATACATTGTTATATCTAAGGAATAACTTAAAAATTAGCACCCTTACCTCCAACTCTCACCCCAGTTAGCTCAGGATTCTATTATTTGACCCAATTTATGCGGATCTGTAGGTTTTCATGGTCTGAACATAAGTTGGAAGGCAGGGAACTCCATGTTCTGTTGATTTCCAAATTCTTTTTGGTCAATACTGATGCCCCACTTAGAAAAAGATATCTTATTAGGGAAAAGTTCAAGTTCAGTTTAGTTTCAGAAATCACCAAAGTAGTTCGTCTTCAGTTAGGCCATCACTCAAAAAGACAAACCTAAATTCATAGCTAAATGAAAGATTTTGTTCATTACGTGTTAAATTTCAGGTTGCACCTTGATGGTATGGATCTGCCCAAACTGACACAAAGTTGCTGGATAGAATCAATGCTTTTAGAAGACTGATTCCTTGATTAAGAGGTTATAGTGTAATGGTTCCATGGCACCATCACTGGGAAAATTTTCGCATTTGTTCAGCCACAGTGTTTAACTTTGAAGTGAACATGGATCCTTATACTTACTTTAAGTCTTGTTTCAAGTTATAATACCAAAGAACAGATATCTCTGGATTCTAAGTTATTTGTATTTTTTTCTCCATAGTCCTGGGAGTGTATCTTACGAAGTTCAGAATAAGTTAGCTTTTTCAGTGATTTATTTCTAAGGTTGTCTCTGGCTTCTAGATTCCCTTTAGATTTACATTTCATCTTCCTTAGCCCCCAGCCCAACTTAGTATAATTCCTTCCTTCACGTTTCTCTGTCGTGGACATGAGATAAAATAAATGACCTCTTCACCCTCCTTCACTTCTATTTTCTTTCTTGGCTTCGATCATTCTAATTCCACTATTTCATTCTGTATATTCGTGATGACAGAGTTCAAATAATGGGAACACAGGTATTTGGCCATGTAAAGCCTCTCTTTCTTATATTCAGAAATGCCTTTGAGGTTGACAATTCAAGTCAAAGCTCTGTAGTCTTTTGATATCGAATAACAAATTGGAAAGAGGTCAAAGGATAAAAAGTCTAGTACAAATAGTATGAGTTTATGCATTTTGAAGGTATCAATGCCTTGGACACATATAAAGTGCAAGACTGAAAAGTGAAGCTCCTAGTATGGATAAGGAGATAATTCTAGGAAATTTGACTTTCATATTGAAAGCTATTAATGGAACAACCTGAAATAAAGGCTAAAGATAAGCTGTAGTAAGGAGAACAGGTAGCTGAGGGACAACTTTGAACTGATCTCAAAAAGCCATCAAGTTGCCCTGATATCTTTCAGAGGTTGCCTCGAAAAATGTCTATCAGATGAAAAAATTGTACTATCTTAACGTTTTAAAAAATATTTTTGACATTTATATTAAAGTATCAGATTCAACTTGAGTCATTCTATCCTATGACACCTTTATAATAATTTAACCTATTATGTCTTGGTCTATCTGTATCTGAAAAGATTTATTCAAAATGAAGGCAGTGAAAGTTCAGTCTCATAAATTATTCCCAATGGGGTCAAACAAAATCATAGTTTATCTCATAATATAAAACAGCAGTAATTTATTTGTCTGAATCTTAGGATTTCAGATTGGTTCAACTCTCAGTTACTCCTAAGTCTTTCTGTATTGAAAGTTTTAGAAGAGTGAAAGCACTTAGAAATTTTTGGATTCTGAAGCTTAAAGCCAATAAAGTAAAAGCAGGTAAATAGGTATTAGGGTGGTGCAGAAGTAATTGTGGTTTTGGCCATTAAAATAAAGGCAAAATCACAATTACTTTTGCACCAACTAAATACATTTTGTGGAAAGGGTAACATATGAAGGAAAATATAAGACTTTGACCACCTCCATACTAATTGCTTATAGAATCAAAATGTTGAAGTCATTTTTAGTAAAACTCAGATATCAGCAATGATTATTAATGTAAATCAATAAATTATTAAATCAATAATAAATTTGGAGAAACTCCCCAGTGTCTTCTGTTGTGACTCTGATCTCCTCTCTGCCTTCCTCTACTCTGCTCTCTGCAGAGGCTGACCAGTTTAGACTCAGCAAATGACCTGCTTGGCCTCTGTCTTAGCACCAGGTTTTTGAATATGGAGCACTCAGAAGAGTTTGGAAAATGGGAGTAAAGTCAGTGTCCTTAATTTCCTAGCACCCTCTCTTCAGGGTTTCCACTGGCTGACGGTTTTCTATAAGACAAGGTATCTCTTGGCACCCTGTATATTAAGATCTCTCTTTTCTTGGCTCTATTTCTCTGTCTTCAAGTTCTGATCATACTCTTCTTCCCTTTGCCTCTTCAGTGTAGTAACAGAACCTTGTTACTAGTCCCCAGGGAATGCCATGATAATTTTCTTACATATGGCCACACTTTTAAGTAATGTTTTATTAAACTCTCCTTAAATTACCATTTGAATATGTCGTATCTTTCTTTCCAAGACCCTGAAGGATACAGCAGCTATTGGACAGATGAGTGAAAGTACTCCCAGTATTGCAGCTTATTAGCTATGTACACTTAGGCAAATTATTCAGCTTCTTTAAGCCTCACCTTTCTCATGTGTTAATGAGGCTAATCATTCCTATTTTTGGCAGGCAGAATCATTGACCCTCAAAGATGTCTACCTCTAATCCCCCAAATCTATGAATTGTTATATTCCATGGCAAGGGTGCATTAAGATTGAAGTTAGGATTAAGGATGCCAATCGACTGACTTTAAGTAAAGGGATTATCCTGGATTATCCAGGTGAGCCCAGTGCAATCACAAGGTACTTAAATGTGGGCAAGGGAGGCAGAAGAGTTAGTGTCAGTGTTATACAATGTGAGAAAGACTTGACTTACCTTTCCTGGCTTTGAGGATGGAGGAAGAGGGCACAAGGAAACACATTCTCTCCCATAGCCTCCAAACAGAAAATAGCCTTGCTGAAACTTTCATTTTAGCCCATTGAGACTCATTTTGGACTTGTGGCCCCTGGAACTGTAAGATAATTTTTGTTGGTTTAAATCACCAAATTTCTGGTAATTTGTTACTTCAGCAATGAAAAACTAATACACTATTATACTGGTTTGTTTTGAGAATTGGATGAAATCATGTAAGTCCTCAAGTTTCAGAACATGAACATTGGAGTTATATAGATATAGATCTGTGTTTTGAGCCTCTGTATATCAAAAAGTAACTGTTACCTTAATGTTCATGATATTAGTTTTCATACAATCAGTAGTATTTGAGAACTAAACTTGTTCTAAAATGGATTTTTCTTTCTATGAATATTTTAACAGGGAATGCCTTGTTTAGTTTTGACAAGTTTTCTCTATGCTAGCTGTTTTTAGACTTGGAAATATCCCCCTTATGGTGAAGCTGGCAACAGTCAAAGACAGACAAAGGTTGTTGGATGTGTACACTTGTGATAATTGCCACACTTCAAAGTATTTGCATAGGACCATGTTTATTCAAATGGACTCTTTAATTGCCAAACAATGAATATAGAATGGAGGACCCATTTTAATTTATGGCCATAGATGGATTTTAAGTCAGGGTTTGTGTTTATAAATGTACGTTTCTTCCACAGTAAGCAGGATGTGCAGACATGTAGGAAGTCTAACCAGCTGCTGAAAACTTGGACCCTCAGGGCCTGACTACAGAGGCTGGATGGACTTGCCTACTGTGTGCGGGTCCAACTCCTGCTTGGCTTCCTGCACTGAAGTCACTATCTTTTGGGCTGACATCCAATTTTGGCATCATTTATTTACGTGAACAGGTGCTCACATAAAATGAGCTGCATAAAAAGCAAATGCTATGGCAGAGCTCAATGATTTCTCACTTGTTGTTTGTATAGAGGATATGTTTGGAGGCAGGCAAGGTTTCCCCACAGACTTAAGAAGCTGAACAGAGAAAATACAGAAACCAACATATTCCAGTGCAAAATAACTTAAAAATCTAGAAGGTTTTATTTCAAATAACTTCTTAAAAACACACAAATTTTCCTAATCCTTTAATATGATTTATCTTACATTTCATGGTATCAGGTTGGGTAAACACAGGTATCATGTATTTAATATTTGGCACAGTTTTAGAATAAAAGGGCAATGGTTGGAATGTATTTAAAAGTTTTTAGGGTGGGGCAAACAGGGTGGAGTGAAGGCTGGATCAAGGAATTAAGGTTTGTCAAAATGGAAAACAACATATTTAGCTCAAATCAAATGTTTCTGGAGCTCTGACATTTGCCAAAGCATTGGGGTGGCTACTGAATAGATAAATCTCTGGCAAAAGTTCAGGAGATAGCGGTAAACATTTAAGAAGAAATAAAATCATAGTTTACCTAATCATATAAAACAGCAGTAATTTATATGTCTGAATCTTAGGACTTCAGATTGGTTCAACTTTCAGTTATTCTGAAATTAAGAAGTTTTTCTGTATTGTAAATTTCAGAAGAATGAAAGCACTTTCAAATTTTTTCTTAGAAAACTCTTATGAATTTCTGAGGCCTAAATGACCCTAGTAGAATAGAAGATCTATCTAATGTGAATAAATGCTCATTTTCCAAGACATGTCTTGTTCATCTCAGTGTACCAACTCAAAAGGCTAGATCTCCTTAAATTCTAAGAGGACAATACAGTGTGTTATAGGCAAGGGACACTTATAAAATAAATATAATATCCTTATATTATCACCTCCTCACTGTTAATTATCACAAAATTGAAATATCCTCTCTTAGGGGAAAAACAAAATGAGAAAGAACTGCTAGTCTATTTTAAAATTAATGTCCAAATTTTAATATTTTAAGTTGTGTAATTTTTAGATAAGGAAAAAATGTAAAATGAAGCATTAAAATATATATATATCTCCACTTACATCATTCACATAAACAAAATGTCATTGTGTTGGCAACTGTATGCTCTAAATGTGGCTTCCATTTGAATTTTACAGGAGTTTTGATGTTTTACATGATGTACCATGTGTTTGGAATCTACTTTTTATGTATTAGATTTAAAGAAGCTGATGCTTTTTAAAAATTTTTTTGGTGTGTAAATGGAACATCTAGCATTAATTCCCCACCTCCCCATAATTACTTAATGGCAATTAGGATGATACATTAAAAAACAGTTAAGTCTTTGCTTTATGTTTTCCACCAGTTCTTGGAAACTGTGACTTTAAGCAAAATGACATATAAGAAAACCAAGTTTATCAGAGGTTAATTGATATAACAAGAGTTAAATTTCTAAAGGACATTTCTGGAAAAAAAATCACCAAACTTCTAAACAAAACCAAAACATTTCTAATATTAAACATTGAAATAAATGTGAGCTATACATGCCTTCGAGAAAGACTAATAAAAACAAGATATTTCTTTACCCAGTTGCTTATGAATCAGTGAGTAATGGTGGTTGTAGCAGTAGTAGGTTAAATCAGGGGCAAATGTTTACGAAGCGAAAATTGCAAGGCATACTTCTTACAATAATGTAATTCAAAAACAACAACAAATGTGTAATTATAAAACAACAACAAATGTGGTGGGCTCCCTGATTCCTAATGTACTGCATTATTTATTGTCTTGCATTTGTATGATCATTGTATACTTCATGGATTTTTATTTTACAGTAATTTGTATTCATTCATTCATTCATTCATTCATTCATTCATTCATTTTTTCCAGTCCACTTATTCCAATTCAGTGTTGCAGGTGGCTGGAGCCCATCCCAGTAGCTCAGGGCAGAAGGCAGGAACCAACCCTGGATAAGATGTCATCTCATTGCAGAGCTCACTCACACACATCCACTGATATAGTTTGGGTCTGTGTCCCTGCCCACCTTTCATGTCAAATTATAACCCCAATGTTGAAGGTTGGACCTGGTGGGAAGTAATTGGATCATGTGGGTTGATTTCCTCTTTGGTGCTATTCTCCTGACAGTGAGTGAGGTCTCATGAGTTCTGGTTGTTTAAAATTGTGTAGCACCTCCCACCTTGCTCTCCTCCTCTTGCTCTGGCCATGTAAGATGTGCTTGCTTCCCCTTCAACTTCTGCCATGAATGTAAGTTTCCTGAGGCCTCTCTAACCATGCTTCTTGTGCAGGCTGTAGAACCATGAGCCAATTAAACTTCTTTTCTTTATAAATTGTCATTCTCAGGTAGTTCTTTATAACAGTGCAAGAATGTATTAATATAGACAATTGGTATCAGGGAAGTTGGGCATTGCTATAGAGGTACTAAGAGATACTTAGAGAAAGAAGAAATAAAAACTAAAAGAGAAAACAAGTTTTCCTGTATTAGGCTGTCTCATCCCAAAAAGCAGTAATAACAAGACACAGCCCAGGCCCAGGCAAGGTCCTGATAACACTATCTAAAAAGTCATGACCTAAAAGAAATGTGCTCTGGAGACTCTCCTAGCACTCCCCAACATCAGGATAAGAAAAACNAAAATTCCTCTTTTAGCCCTTTACCCCCTCTGCATAAATATTTTGCGAGTTTTTTAAGTTCCTGTTTCTCCTTCAATGTAGTTGCAAGGTCATAAGCTATGCTGGAGATTACAAGACCTGTCACTGTTTCATTAACTGCCTTGTTCTGCTTCTGTAAGCTTGTTTATAAAAATCAATCCCTTTCTTTATTTTAGGCTCAGCTTTTCAGATGCAAATCCACTGAGCCAGTGTACACCTTAATAAAAATCCTCCCATAACACCCATTTGGTCTCTCCAGTCCTCTAATTACCGCAACAGTACAGGAAAATGTGGATGCAGCTTTGGCACTGTGTAATGGTCAGAGGTTGGAACAGTTTGGAGGGCTCAGAAGAAGACAGAGAGAGGAGAGAAAGCTTGGAATTCCCTCGAGACTTGTTAAATGGTTGTGACCAAAATGTTGATAGTGATATGGAAAGTAAAGGCCAGGCTGAGGAGGTCTCAGATGGAAATGAGGAAATTATTGGGACCTGGAATATAGTTCACTCTTGCTTGCTATGCTTTAGTAAAGAGACTGGTGTCATTGTTCCCCTGTTCTAGTGATAAATGGAACTGTGAACTTGAGATTGGTGATTTAGGGTATCTGGTTGAAGAAATTTCTAAGTAGAAAAGCATTCAAGATGAGTCCTGGCTGCTTCTAAAAGACTATTCTCATATGCATACACAGATAAATGATCTGAAATTTGAACTTACATTTAAGAGGGAAACAGAACATAAAAGTTTGGAAAATTTGCTGCCAGGTTATGTGGTAGAAAAGAAAACCCATTTTCAAGTGAAGCAGGTGGCAGAAATTTGTATAACTAAAAGAAAGGCAAGTACTAATAACCAAGACAATAGGAAAAAGGCCTCAGAGCCATTTCAGAAACCTTCACAGCAGCCCCTCCCATAATAGGCCTAGAGATATAGGAGGGCAGAATGGTTTTATGGGCCAGACCTAGGGCCCGACCCTGGGGCCTGCTGTAGTATGAAGCCTCAGGTCCTGGCTAACATGGTGAAACCCCATCTCTACTAAAAAAACACAAAAAATTAGCTGGGTGTGGTGGCACGCATCTGTAGCCCCAGCTACTCGGGAGGCTGAGGCGGGAGAATCACTTGAACTCGGGAGGTGGAGGTTTCAGAGAGCCAAGATTGTGCCATTTCACTCCAGCCTGGGCAACAAAAAAAAAAAAGAGAAACCTCAGGACATGGTGCCCTGCATCACAGCTGTTCCAGCTCCAGATATATATCTGTATCTATATCTATATTACATATATATGTTATGGGCAGAGAGAGATGAGGGGGAAAGATGAGCTATTGTTTCATATCTTTTGTCTGAAAAGTAAAAATAGATTTTTCTATACAGATTTCCCCTAGATAGCAGCCTAGTCCCATTCTCCCTGTGAATTCTTCCTAATATTTTATATGTCCTTTTAATTTGAGGAAAAACTGGCATGTCTGGTGTTTGTGTTCATGTGTCTGAGAAAAAGCTCAGTCAGTGGCCACATGTGGGTACATACTAAAAATGATTTAATGTGCTTAGATGAGTTGTTATATAGTTCCTTGAGAAAACTCATCACCAGAAACAGAAAAGTGATATAGTTAGTGAACATCTTTTCATCATAATCTCTTTTCGTGTGGATTAAAATAGCAATGAGATTCCTTTGGAGATCTTTTTCTGGCATAATACCATCATAATGTGGTCATAGAACTGAAACTTTATAATTTGTATAGTTTGCATTTCTAACTACATTTGCTTCTTTTTCTTGCGGTACTTCCAGGGGCACATGAAAATGATTAAAATTCTGATTATTAATATGAACCAACAAAAAAGAACATCTTCTAAATTAAAATTCAGTGAGAAATTGAATCCCATAACAGTCTTCATTTATATTCAAAGAATGCTAATAATCTTCAGTCTTTGTGTATAAGATCAAAAATTCAATCAGTAAATAATCTTAACAACAGAATCCAAAATGGAAAAAGCAAATAGATTTTTTCAAGATACCCACTTGCTACTATTGATCAAAATTTGATCTAGGTTTATACACTATTAACATGCTGTGTATGGGATTTCGCAGATTTATCAATGTAAATGCATCATTAGCAAATGTTTTGGTAATGTTTTCTGTTAGTTGTGTGTCACTTTTAGTTGTAACAGGAGCAAACACAGTGACTGTCTTTCTTTGTGGCAGTAATCTCGCTCCAAAGAATTAGCAGCTTTAGGCAAGGAGGTGATTCATATCTTTGTTTATTTGCCAGACAAATGCAACTCATTTGCTAGCTTGAAACACATAGGTACTTCCTACCCTGCTGCTTTCTTAGAGGCAGCTTCATTGTCATCCATATTCAATTTTATTTGTTTCAGGTTTGGGGTTTTAAGGCATTATTTCAGATATAAAGGTGTCAAAAATATAATGATGCCAGAAAATATTACTTAAAGAAATTTTGCAATGGATATGAAAGACTGTATGGAAAAATACTGATTTGTATTTCTTTTCCTTATCCCTTCTGAATTCAGGGGCTCAGTGTTAAGGAAGTTAGTGGGTTAGGGACCAAACCAGACTTGCAGAAATATCTGGAGTGTGTGAAGCCAGAGAGAAAGGATGGTCCATCTGCTGTGAGGTCTTCTATGAAACACAGAGAAAAGGCAGGACAATCTTCCTCTTCCTGTGCAATTAAATCTTGCTGTTGTTCCCTGGAATAAACTATGAAAACATTTCCAGATTAGATACAGGATGTTTCAATCGGAAACCTACCATTTGACAGTCTGTCCTAATATTTGGTGCTGCCCCTCCCCCTCTGCCCATGGTTCCTATATCTTTCCTGAAAGGCCCATACGCAGTTCCCTCCCTTAGACTTCAGTGTCAGCTGCTTAGAAAGATGGCTACTGATCTCTTTAGGTGTTATGGCTCTGCAAAGTGAATTGAAAATATACACATAACCTACAACGTATATAAGTCACATCGCCCCAGACATAATTCCCACATTTGGTTAAAATTCCTCGACCATTTTCGTGTGATAATTGATATAATAGATTTGTATACATGATTATTTTTATCACATTAAAATTTGATGGGCTTCCAAAAAAGACATAAACCAGTTAGAAACAGTTCAGCTCCTATGTATCCTTGTCTGGAAAGAGCCTCACCCCAAAACTGGGAGGGCAAAGTCTCAGACCCAACCTTGTCACTAGTGCCCTGTATGTACCACCAGCTGGATCTCAATTTCCTTTCTGTCAAATGGAAAAGTTGGCTCAGATGCTTTATTAGACCCCTCAGTCCAGCTCCAGTACAACTTTTGTCGAGGATTTGGTCAAGGGAATTCATGCTTCCAGTAGTTTGTTTAAGATTAAACAAAACAAACCTTGTATGACCTTAACATGAGATTATATGTCCTGAACATGGATGGGTTTTGCTTCAAGTCTTTTCTATTTTTTATTTCTGAAGTATGGATGATATAAAATATTCCATAATAACTGTATTTCATTTTCAGATTATTGAATAGCTTTGATATAATCATATATGTGTTGTTATGAACATTTTTCAGGCGTTGGAAACCAACAGTAACTTGTAATAGAAAAAGAGTCCAGTCAGCTTGAAACAAGAAGTGGCACCATTTCAATAAATAAATACATTCATGAAATACATGTACCTAAATACGTTGTTTGGTGGTGAGTTGTGGAAGACATGAAAGAGGAACTGGCTGGAAATAAAGTTCTGAAACTACCAACTGTGCCTACTTCCGTTACAATTCATAGTCAAGAGAATGAAAGGATTGGAGTCTAAGGAAACCCAGTGAGGGTAAATAGGGCTTTAATTTGTGTTTGGTGAAGTTACTTATCAGCTTAAGGAAATAGGGCTTTAATTTGTGTTTGGTGAAGTTGCTTATCAGCTTAAGGAAATTTTGGGCTGAGATGATGGGTTTTTCTAAATATACAATCATGTCATCTGCAAACAGGGACAATTTGACTCTTCTTTTCCTAACTGAATACTCTTTATTTCTTTCTCTTGCCTGATTGCCCTAGCCAGAACTTCCAACACTATGTTGAATAGGAGTGGTGAGAGAGGGCATCCCTGTCTTGTGCCAGTTTTCAAAGGGAGTGCTTCCAGTTTTGCCCATTCAGTATGATATTGGCTGTGGGTTTGTCATAAATAGCTCTTATTATTTTGAGACACATTCCATCAATACCGAATTTATTGAGAGGTTTTAGCATGAAGGACTGTTGAATTTTGTCGAAGGACTGTTGAATTTTTGTCAAAGGCCTTTTCTGCATCTAAACTCAGCAATAAAAAAAAAAAAATCACAACCTAATAAAGAAATGGGCAAAACATTTAAGTATACACTTCAGCAAACAAGATACATGAATAATTAGTAAGTACATGTAAAGATGCCCAACAATATTAGTCATAAGGGAAATGCAAAATACAAACAGAATGAAATACAACTATATACGTACTTGAGTGGCTAAAATAAATTTTTACAAAACTGATAACACCAAGTTTTGCTCCAGTTTGGAACAACTGGAGTTCTCCTGCAGTACTGGTAGGAATGAAAAATCATTTGGCCACTGCATAAAACAATTTGGTAGTTTCTTATAAAGTTAATCAAACACTTACCTTATGACCGCCTTAATCCCACCCCTCGGTTCTTACCCAAAATAAGTGAAAATTTATGTTCACAGAAAACCTGTACATGAATGCTTATATCAGTTTTTAAATAATTGCTGAATACTAGAAAAAACCCAAATGCCTTGTACTAAATGAAAGGACCCAAATTTGAATGGCTTTGTGTAGTATTCTTTCATTTATATGACATTCTGGGAAAGGCAAAACTATAGGAGCAGAGAAAAAAATCAGTGGTAGCGAAGGTAGAAAGATGGGGGACAGATTTTGACTACCAGAGGGAAGCAGAGGCAATGACTCTTGTGGTTATAGACTCTATGAATTTGTCAAGTATCATAGAACTGTCGGCAAAAAAATGCATAGGGCTCAATATATGCTAATAAAAAATTTAAATATCCTAAAAATACCCCTGAGTTCACAGCTTAATATCTGGTAATCAACAACAAAAAAACACTAAGGATTAAATGATGCTAGCAAAGTAGTTAATACAGTTACACAATCTTGTTCTACACAGGTATTCTTGAGTTCCCCACAATTATTATAAAGGTACAAAGAGAAATATAGTCCAGAAAAATGAGAGTGACTACAACGAACCAAGAAGATGCTATTCTTTTATTATAGATAAAAGAGATACAGAAATACTATGTAATTTCTATCTACATGCAGAGCGACTTGATTATTTTCAACCTTTCCAATCAGTTATATGTAAATTTCATAGTTAAGAAATATTTCGTCATGTGAAAAGCATCAACTATGACTTCAGCCGTTTTAAATTGAACTTTACTTGTCAAAACAGCCATTCTAGCTTGTACGCACTGTAGCCTGAACTTACATACAAATTTTCTAACTTCACCTAGCTCCGTGCCTTTTCTACGAATACAGTCTACTTTAACTTTAATGCTGGAAAATGTGTGTGGTAATTAATTCTGTCCTGGGTTTTATTTTCTACTTAAGATAAGATTAAGCAACTAGCATGAATATGCTAAACAACATAGTGTTATTGACTAACTCAGCAATGTGTCTGAACTGACAGGCAAGTCTGAGTTCCCTATATGATCCTGTAAAGAGCTCTATTTTGTGAGAGGTGAGTATGCCATCACTTATCAACGTTCTCATTGCTGGTGCCAACATTTGCTTTAATTTCAACAGAAAGTTTAGTCATTTTGTTGTTGTCAATAAACCCGACGGTTAACAGTGCATAAAAAACAAAATAAAATTTTGGAGAAAACAATTAAGCAATAAAAAAAAAAGTTTGTATTTGGAAGACGACAATTACGAAGTCTGGAATTTTCAAGAGGCAGATGAGTAAATCTTATATTAGTAGGATTCTTTATTTTATTTGATTTTACTTTATTTTTCCATAAGTTATTGGGGTACAGATGGTATTTGGTTACATGATTAAGTTATTTGGTGGTGATTTGTGAGATCCTTGATAGGATTCTTTTCTCCTTTCTTTGGATTACTGGAAGTCTCTGTTAGTCTTGAGTTGTGATTCGCCTCCTATGCCCAAATTCTCAAATGCTGCAAGTGACGGTTTAACAATAGCCATTTGAATGCTAGCTAGTCACGTGATGATGTTAGTCACCATGGTTATTTTCATCTTAAATGGATCCTGGAAAAAAATACCTGATGAAAGAATGTTAGTGTCTAGCTTTCTTATAATTCATACATATAAAGTAGCAAGTGAAAGAAAATATTGCTTAAGTTCTGTGCTATTAAAGTTCACCTTTTTGCCTCTTATATGGGAAATAATGCATTACACACACTCTGCGTAAGCATACTAAAGCTTTACTTAGGTCTTAGGTTAGGATTATATTGGTTTTGGCCAGAAGCCTAAGCAAAACTTTTAGAACAAAGGGAAAATCTATTTTGAACTTTAGGATCAATTCTAAATTCAAGGCAGATTAGACTAATAGTAAGTTTGTGTATGTGAAAGTATATAATGTTTTACCATATATTTCATTAAATAAATACATTTTATTATCAAAATAACTATTCTGGAAGCAGTTTGGGAAAGGTTAATTATGGATATGTAGGTTTTAAATAGTTTGCAATTGTCCTAGAATTATTATTGATAAATGCTAGCTAAAATCACCTCCTAGGAAACATGAGATAGGTTTTTTTTTTTTTTTTTTGAGAGGGAATCTTGCTCTTGTCACCCAGGCTGGAGTAAGTGCAATGGCGCGATCTCAGCTCACTGCAACCTTGGCCTCCCAGGTTCAAGTGATTATCCTGCCTCACCCTCCTGAGTAGCTGGGATTACAGGCACCCACCACTACGTCCGACTAATTTTGTTATTTTCAGTGGAGATGGGGTTTCTCTGTGTTGGCCAGGCTGTTCTTGAACTCCTGACCTCGTGTCCTCAGCCTCCCAAAGTGTTGGAATTACAGGCATGAGCCACGGCACCCAAATGAGATAGTTTTAATTAAATAGAACAAAAATGAAAACTACAATTTGATTTCCATAGCTGGGTTCTATAAATGCAGATTCATTGGAATGAGTGTCATCCGCTCCTGGCCTGAAAACAAATCACTGAAAATGTGGGTCCGAACTTGGAAAAGGTAAAACTTGGTAGGTTACTGTTCAACTATGACCACTTTTAATTATTTAATATTGATGACAAAGTTTCTTTTTTTCTAATACGTCAAGAATTTTAAACCTAAGACATGATTATGAAGATTAATACTTCCTTTTATTTGAAATGGCATCCATATAAAGAACTTTATAGTTCCTAGAAGCTCAATTTACACAATTTACTAATTGCATATGGCACAATTTTGAAAGGATTTTAGTAGAGTAAGTGCAAATGTATGTAATGTTTAATTCTTAAGTATATGCTGGCCATTTGAAATATAACCTAGTTGAGGGAGATTTTCTTTTTCTATCACAGCTTAAGAGGGAAAGAAGGAAACATTTATGAGAAAAAATATTATGAGGTTTCCAGTTCATTCATTCATTCATTCATTCACTCATTCGTTCAAGTGTTCATTTAAATATTAGACATTACTATGTGTGTACTATCCTAGCATTCTGTATAGGGGTTTACGTTGTTATAAAAGTTTCAGGACAGGATCAATCAAGTGGCTACCTTTTGGGTAAACATTTAAGTAAACTAGAATACTTAGTCATATGTTCCCATCCTATTTAGAATCCTACGTATGGAATTCCTCCAGTGTTTCCAGAATCCTTACAGCACACCAGAAGCAGTTTTCAGATTGCAAAATCACGCTAAATGTGGGTAACTTAATCAGATCCCCTGGTTCCGTAGAGTTTCCTTACTTATAAAATTTATTGACTAATTGAACTGATGTAAAAGGTATATTTTATTTTCTGCTCTTTTAAAAATGTAACCTAATTATTTTGACTTCACTCTTTTTTTGTTTGTTTGTTTGTTTGGTTTTTTAGATGGAGTTTCGCTCTTGTCACCCAGGTTGGAGTGAGTACAATGGCACGATCTGGGTTCACTGCAACCTCTGCCTCCCGAGTTCAAGCAATTCTTCTACCTCAGACTCCTGAGTAGCTGGGATTCCAGGCATGTGCCACCACACCTGGCTAAATTTTGGTATTTTTAGTAGAGATGGCGTTTCATCATGTTGACCAGGCTTGTCTTGAACTCCTGACCTCATGTGATCTGCTCTGCTCACTTCGGCCTCCCAAAGTGCTGGGATTACAGGTATGAGCCACTGCACCTGGCCTGAGCCACCATGCCTGGCCTAAAATATTTTGAAGAAGATACAATATTTAAAAATCAATTTCAATTAAAAAAATAGAATTTTTTTTTTTGAGATGGAGTCTTGCTCTGTCGCCCAGGCTGGAGTGCAGTGGCGTGATCTTGGCTTAATCCAAGCTCCGCCTTCCTGGGTTCATGCCATTCTCCTACCTCAGCCTCCCGAGTAGCTGGGACCACAGGTGCCCGCCACCATGCCCGACTAATTTTTTGTATTTTTAGTAGAGACGGGGTTTCACCATGCACATACTTCTTGACTACTTATAATTTTATAATGTTAAATGTCAGTTCAACCTTGGGTATTCTGAGAACTTACATAGAGAGATTAATGAGAACAAAAATCATGCTCATTTCTCTTATATAATATGTGTAACATGATTTTCCAGGTCAGTTATTATTAATTTTTGAGGGACATTTAAAAATAGATCTGGAAGTACTCACTAAATCTCTGTGGTTGACTGGATAACTCATTGTAAAGAAAGAAACTGAGAAAGCTGTTAAGCATGCCTCTAACATCTGTATCATGAGGATAAGCAAAATATTTTCATAACTTTCTTTGAATTTAGTTTATAAAACGCAGGCCAGTGTTGAAAATATTTAAAGTGGGTTTGAATCATTTTTGTGGAGTTGGTTTTAAAGTTTACTATTTAGCACGTATTTTTCTTGATTCTCTATTATTGCTTGGGAAACATGTTTTTCTAGAACTCAACAGGAAGAAGGACCTCTCCAGTGTTCCCATTGCTGCAGGCTCCCTTCCTGGAGTAAGTACATTTTCACTTCAAGGATAGGGCTTCCCTCCTGGCTGTGTGATCTAGGTTAATATTAATTTACCACTTCTCTGCAAGTATCACAAGGAAATATCACAGTTGACAGTGTCTGACTCTGTGCTTCTGCGGAGAAATGTCCAGGGACTTGGTAGTGCTACCATCTGGATGTACAGAGTATATCTTTCTAAATAGCAGAAACAGAAGCATGCAGTTGCTACAATCTGTCTTCCTTGCTTGGGCACCTGAAGCAAACATTATTGAAAAATTTAGGCAATGAGGTACGTATGGTGGTAGAACTACAAATAGGCAGCACTAGGACCTCTGTGTGCTGTTTTACCAAGGTCCATGAGCTTAGGGTATGAGCTAAAATATAGTCATTGGTGCTGCAGTTGAACAGCAAGGGATATTTAGCTGGAAGAATGCAGGAGCCATAACATCTCACGTTCTCAAGAGTTTTGAATGAACAGTGAGAAGCGGGAAGAGTCTTGCCAACTGCTACAGGAATGTGGGTTTTTATCAAGCCAAGAGGATTATTCAGAACTTAATTTGAGTCCAAACACACACATCTAACCCCTGAGCTAAGTGTTTAGGTTTTCAAAACAAAGGTAAAACATACCGAGTCCAAGATTTAAGTAGTTAAGAATTTAGGTTCATAAAACCCCAAAAAAGGGTAGTCCATAGTAAGTAAAATTCAAACAGGAGTGGATAATAGATCTGGGGTTATCTCAGGTAGCAGAATCTCACATGGAACAATGCACTGGAGCCATTCTGGGGCTAATGAATCTCTAGTTGCCTTCTATTTATATTTACTTCATCAAGTCATGAGTGGGGACTGCCCATAGCAAGTTGAAGATGCTGGTGGGGAACAAAAGTTGCAGACTTTGTGTCAGGTTCTGCCTGATTCCTTACCTTGGCATACATTTTTTAATTGAAAACAAGAGATGCTCAGCTTCCATTAGCATGTTCAAACCAGCTTTGTCTCCAGATCCAATCCTGACTTTACACAGAAAATAAAAGAAAATTAAACAACTTAAGACTTTGAATCAAGTCATCCAAGTTCCAACTTCAACCTTTATTATATTTAAAGCTCTGTATTGGACTTGTGATTTTTTTGGCAAGTCTAATTCCATGTTGTCTCCACCTTCTGGATAACTATACTTTTTCCAGTGAAAAGCATATCTGTCTTTGTTTTTGCTCAAATCCTGTCTTTGTTTTTGCCTGGCATCTTAGCCTCTTTAGGACCCAGCCGTTGCTGGCTCTCTCATTAATGCCTAGATTTGAGACAAAGAGGCCTGTCTCTAAATGCCAGTGTGGTAGCCAGAAAATTGTGGACAGAACTTCAACATCCAGGCATTGTGCTGATACAGATTTACAAGATAGCATTTGGCTTCATATTTCCCATGTGAGAAATGTCAATGCCACTGCATTATCTTAGTTTATATTTGGATGTTGTGTGAGGTCTATCAGCTTGAAGTTTCTCCCAGCATCTGTACCAACTTCTCTGACTTCACTGTTTAGTTCCACTTCATGGCTTTTCCAACTGGCTATATTCCATTACTATGAGCCAGAGCATTCCATTTACGTAGGATATAACATTGTGTTGCCATTCTATTCATTTCCCCTTTATATAAACCTAAGGATGGCTAATGTTGAAATAACTACAAAAAACACATATCTATGTGACATGATAATGAAATTTATTACATTGCTATTTATACATTTTCTCTTATTTAACACACATTTATTGGGAAATAAGTGAATGATGGATGGGGATGAAAAGGTGAATTTGGACACATTCCCTGTTTCTCAGCAACTTACCTTATTGTGGAAGAGTCTTAAAAATAATTGTGTTGCAATATGACAAGTGTTTAGAAAAGTGGTAAGTAAATGCTATGTAATTGCAAAAGGGGTTACCAGTTTCTGCTGGAGGGGATGGCACCAACAGATGTTCCCTATTTTGACATTTCTGCTCAATGCTGCTTTTGTATTCAGGATAACAAATGAATTAAAAATGAATCCCTCCATAATATTACACATTTATTTATATATCAAAGCCTATTTCTTTGGCAAGTTGTTAAAGGCATTTCATATTTTCTAAAATTACATGCAAGGTTCTCTCTTTGCTTGTGATAGTCTGGTAATCTTCTCAGTTTTAAATATATCTTTATCAAATAGGATTTCCATGCTTTCTGATGTTTTTGAGACTACACTCAACTCTCATGTCCTCAGCTTTGATATGATCCTTGAATGAAATACTTACGGAAAACAACATAATGAACTTATATATTTTAGCCACTCGGATCAATTTTAAACAATATTTTCATGACACACTGGAAGAGATTTATTAGAATAGTACTTTCTGAATCAAGTAGATCACAGCAGTTTGTTCCTAACCTCTTCAAAATTGCCTTATTTCCTTAAAAAGCTTTCTTGCACTTCAGGAGATAGGCAAGTGTGTGATGTCATCTTGGGAGTAGACTGAAAAGCACATACTAAGCAAAGAATCTGTTGACCTGAGTTAATTGGATACCTATCCTGAGATCTCCATAGAGTGAGATGTGTTAATTGTGTTGTCTTATCCCAACATAATTATGCAATTAACTTGTTATCACCAGCATGGACTGTTTGTTAACACACAATTTATTTCAAAGGTATCAGTATTCCCAAAGACCGGTCCACATTTTGTCTGACAAGATTTGACATATAATTGTGCTGAAATGTGCTTTCTAGTGAATATTCAACCTCTAGTGACCATGATATTTAAAAAAGAAATGTTCTCAGCATGAGGAGAAAAGAAAGGAAAATGACTCTCTCTTGAAAAATTTAATCAATTTACATACTTCTTTCTTGCTCAGCAATTTTACATTTAGTGATCCTAGTTCAGCAAGCATTTTCTTCCCTATTTTGGCATGCTTGAATTCAAGCTCCTGCACAACTTTCCTTCTTTGCAACTTATTGGTATCTAGGTAATTAGCTACAGAAAGTTTAAATTTTTTTTTTTTTTTTTTTTTTAGTAGACACTGTAGAGAAAATTAACAGCAGTATCCTGTATTTGTATGGGCAATACATTTTCCATTATGACAGTGGTTGGAATATCACATTTCCGCCCTGAATCACTGGGAGAAAACAAGTCCACCCTTCCCTTGTTTCTTCATTTAGACAAAAACATCTATATATGTACATACCATACCCAAAATAGTGTCAGCAATGGAAGCTGCCATTATTATCATGAAATCAGAGAGCAAGAAGGTTAAGGGATCATAAGATTGTTAACATAATGATCCTTCTCTATTGTTTTGAAAAATTGGTTTCAGTTATACAAGATGAGTTAGTTCTAGAGATCTGCTGTACAATACAGTACCTGTAGTTAACAACACAATTCACAGTACGTATTGTTAATGCACTAATTGTATTGTTAACACACTTTAAAATATATTAGGAAGATAGATCTCATGTTATTTGTTCTTACCAAAATCAAAACAGAAAAGAACACAAGGAAATTCTTGGAAGTGATGAATATGTATATATACACATATACATACATATATACACATACATAGAAATATTTCTATATATGTATATATGTGTGTGTATATATGTCCAAACTAATCAAAATGTATACATTAAATATTTATAATTTTTGATATAGCAATTGTACCTCAATAAATCTTAGAGAAATTTGGTGTTCCTGGTGGTGCTAAGGATGCTAATGGCATATTTGAAGTTAGAATTTCTTTAATGTTCCAGATGTGAAGAAAGATTCTGTGTGTACACACACATCCACTCATACCACTGTGTCTCCTTGGCTTTGCAAAATCAATTAGCCAATTTAAGCAAGTGCATTATGCATTTTCCTCTTCTGACAAAATCACTATGCTTTATTTTAATGTAATTATGTTGTTGCACAAAAGTGAGCACCTCTTCCATCTGTTTCTTACAATGACTGTGCATTTAGCAAATAAATAGTCTTGGGTAGGTGAAGGATCTCAGGAACTGCTCCACAGATAAAGCTTTTCCAGATGCTTGCTAATAATCCAGGTGTAAGGCATTTGCTACCTCCTTTCATCAGTCATAAATTCACATATCCTTACCTTTCAGGACATTTAAACAATTTTAGGAATTCATGCTTTTGGAATTTAATGGCCAGTCTGTATTTTCTGATTTTTTAAAAGAAGGAATATTTAAAATATTTCCTGTGATTTTCTTGCTGCATTCAACAGTCTGATTTTTTCTTATGTCTTGTTCTGGGAAGGCTTTTGTGGACTATTTCTTTCATTTTATTTGCCTCTGTGCCACAGTCCATAAAAGGGAACCCTGAGAAGTGCACTGCTTTATGAAGGATGGTAGAATAAAAAATGACCTTTTCAGAGTAGATGAAATGAGTTCATTAAGCATGGATTCTGAAGGTGATTGTGTAATTTCATCCTGCTATCATAAATAATTAAAAGTAAATAATTCAGGGAAATAATTATCACTGTCCTCACTATGTTTTCATACTCAGTTACAAGGCGTGGATAATTTCATGCTGAGATATGTTTGTTTCTGTCCATAAGTACTTAAAATATAGTAAAATATTCTATTTTATAGTATGATTGAGGGACCATCTCATTACCAGAAAACTGTTTAACAGTGGGTATAGTTAATAAGCAACTTGAATCCATATAATAATAGCTGATTTTGGAATAAAATGAGTTAATTATTGTGGCTATTTCATATTTTCCCCAATATAACAGTGGCATCCTCTTATGAAATAAATGCAAGAAAGTTATGCCTATTTTTGTGTTAAGGACCCCTGGGAGGAAATGATTTTTTTTTTTTTTTAAGTAGTTGCTGGACTGACTTCTGCCAGATATTTCCCTGGTTTTATTTTGCTTTTTTTTTTTTTTTTTTTTACAATTTTTTTTTTTCCTTCCAACTTTTGTTTTAGGTTCAGGGGTTACATGTGCAGGTTTGTTACACGGGTAAATTGGTGTCAAGGGAGATGGTGTACATATTACTTCTTCACCCAGGTAATAAGCATAGTACTCAATAGGTGATTTTGATCCTCACCCTCCCTCCTACCCTGTAGCTTCAAGTAGGCCCTGGTGTCTATTGTTCTCATCTTTGTGTCCGTGTGTACTAAATGGTTAGGTCTCACTTATAAATGAGAACAAGTATTTGGTTTTCTGTTCCTGTATTCATTCACTAGGATAATGACCTTCAGCTACATCTATGTTCTTGCAAAGAACAAAATCTCATTTATTTTTTATGACTGCATAGGATTCCATAATATATATGTACTTCATTTGCTTTATCCAGTCCACTGTTGATGGGCATCTAAGTTTATTCCATGTCTTTGCTATTGTGAACAGTGCTGTGATTAACATAGTGTGCATGCATCTTTATGGTAGAATGATTTATATTCATTTGGGTATATATCCAATAATAAGATTACTGGGTTGAATGGTAGTTCTAAATTCTTTAAGAAATTGCCAAACTGCCTTCCACAGTGACTGAACTAATTTACATTCCCACCAGCAGTGTATAAGCATTCTCTTTTCTCTGCAGCCTCACCAGCATGTGTTTTTGTTTTTTTTTTTTTTTACTTTTTAATAGTTGCCATCCTGACTGGTGTGAAATGGTATTTCACTGTGGTTTTGATTTGCATTTCTCTAATGATTCGTGATGCTGAGTCTAATAAGACTTTATATAATGTTGGCTATCAATATGTCTTCTTTTGAAAAGTGCCTGTTTATGTCCTTTGCCCATTTTTAAATGAGGTTGTTTGGTTTTTTTGCTTGTTAATTTGTTTAAGTTCCCTATAGATTCTGGATATTAAACTCTGTCAGATACATAATTTGCAAATATTTTCTCCCATTCTGTAGATTGCCTGTTTACTCTGTTGATAGTTTAATTAGGTTTTTGGTATAATTTAATCTAAACTCTTTATTTAGGTCTTGCTTGTCAATTTTTTGTTTTTCAGTTGCAATTGCTTTTGGAGTCTTTGTTATGAAATTTTTTCAAGGCCTAGGTCTAGAATAGTATTTCCTAGGATTTTTTCAGTTTTGCTGGATTTGTAGGAGGCAGAGACACAAGCCAATGAGAGGTGAAGAAAAGTAATAATGCTTTTGGTCTGTAGAACTTAGAGGACACGGTGCACATTTATTAACAGCACATGCCAAATCTGCTTATGTCTTTTTCAAACATAGTTAATTTACAAGATAAAACTTTTAATGTCTTATAATCTCTAGATTAACACTAAGATCAAGAGATTAAAAAATTATCAGAGACTACTTGTATGGTCTCATGGCTGAGTAATAGGCTGATTGACTCTGGATGGCATCATTGGCACTGTGATCTTTAGGGATATAGATATATATTAACATATGATGTCAGAGGGGAAGAGTAGGCTGAATGGCTGAATATATATGTCTCCCTTGCCAACATACCAGGCTTCTCCAGTCATATACCTAAAACTACAGCACCAACTGTGGCATCTTTGCTTAAGAAGCAACTTCTCATAGATCTGCTCAATTCTGTAAGAATGTTCCATGAGGGAAAGAGATGATACATAGAGAACAAACTGTGCTGTGTATATTAATGTTACTACTTTGATCAATACAAGTTAATAGGTGTCCTAGCCTACTAAGTACACCTTATACTTAATTTATAAACAATGTTTTATTTATTTATTTATTTATTTATTTTGGCTATTGGTTCCTACTCTGACTTTTTCTCCTCAGAGCATATTCTTTTGCCTTGCAAGCAGACATCTTGGTCCTAGATTCACACTCCCCTTTCTTTAATTTTACCTTATTACAAAATATTAATCCCTCCAATTTCACTAATAATGTATTACGGTACCAGAATAACATACATTAAGATTACACTCACAGAGCTTCTTTAGAATTATGATTATATTGGGTACTGATATGGTTTGGCTGTGTCCCCACCCAAATCTCACCTTGAATTGTAATACTCTGCAGGTGTCAAGGGCAGGGCCAGGTGGATGTAATCGAATCACGGGGTGGTTACTCTCATGCTGCTGTTCTAATGATAGTAAGTTCTCACAAGATCTGAGGTTTTATAGGGGGCTTTCCCCCTTTTGCTCAGCACTTCTCTTCCTGCTGCCATGTAAGACATGATTTTGCTCCTCTTTCACCTTCCACTATGATTGTGAGACCTCCCCAGCCATTTGGAACTGTGAGTCCATTAAACCTCCTTTTCTTTATGAATTACCCAGTCTTTGGTATGTCTTTATTAGCAGTGTGAGAATGGACTAATACAGGCACTAAACAAAAAAACAAGAAATAAACAGGAATAGCATAAGAGATCATTTGAATTTTTGTATAATAAACATTTGGCGAATGGGAAGGTTGATTGTATATACTCTTGGTACATAGATCTGTGTTTATCTTTGGTGGACTTTTAGCAGCATAATTTTCTTACCTATATGAAGAACTCCCAAATATTTCCAAAGTGTAATTAAATAAAAAGTTGACAACCAAGTGCTAGGCCATTAACCTTACCTTGACATTGTAGATTTCTTTTATGCTGTAATGTTTGTTATAATCTAATGTTTCTGGTCCTTTTAAATTTGGGGGGCATACTGAAATTATTATCTCTTTTATTCTAAAATATTTATTTTTAACTCCCCCCTTTGCCTCCTCTTTAGTAAATCTTTTGTTAAACTTGTATGAAAATATTGTTAAAAGGATTATTCAAATTTTTTCCCCGGGAACTCTACATATCTACTATTCTTCATTTATTTTTAGTATATTTTTACCTCAAATGTGGGTCCTTAGAGATGATGGAGTGCTTGTTGAAGGATGAAACATACAACATGTTCTACTGATGGTCTAAAGATTATCTAAAGACCACTTCTTAGATTTACACTTACAAAGACTCCTAAGTGTTTCTTATCCAACACCAGTAAAATCAAAACTAAAATGACACATTTAATATTTTCATTATGTAGACATGGTTTCAATTTTTAAAATTAATTAGAATTAGTTATTTTCTTCTATTAATTTTAACTGTGTGCTATTCCCTGTGATTTTTTTTTTTTTTTTTTTTTTTTTTTTT
>NW_016814053.1:299251-312622 GCF_001698545.2 Rhinopithecus bieti | reverse complement strand
TTTTTTTTTTTTAACAGTGATTCTCTTAAGCACACACAGCTTCCCCACTTCATTATAGTTATTTACGTACTTGAATTATTTTTCTCTTAAGCAGCAATCCCCTAAGAAACAGAATCTGCACATGTCAGATATACTTCATTCTTTTATATCTGTAGTATGGTGCTTTGCTGTTAATGAGCCCCTAATAAATACTTGATGAATAAAAATGACCTGGTGACTTAGGTGATGCATAGTGTTCTGCAGTGGTCCATACTTGGGGTGACCATCATAGATCCGAAACAAATAGTCCAGTAAAACAGAATAGAGGACCCAGAAATAAAGCCACATATCTACAACCATCTGATCTGAGATAAAGTTGACAAAAACAAGCAACAGGGAAAGGACTCCATATTCAGTAAATGAAGCTGAGATAACTGGCTAGTCATATGCAGAAAATTGAAACTGGACCTCTTCCTTACACCATACACAAAAATCAACCCAAGATGCATTAAAGACATAAATGTAACGTCTAAAACTGTAAAAACCCTTGGAGAAAACCTTGGAAGTACCATTCTGGACATCAGCCCCAGAAAAGATTTCATGATGAAGACCCTAAAAACAATTACAACAAAACAAAATTGATAAATGGGACCTAATTAAAGAGATACACAGCAAAGGAAATTATCAACAGAGTAAGTAGACAACCCACAGAATGGGAAAAGGTACTTGCAAACTGTGAATCCAACAAAGGATTAATGTCTTTAGATATTAAAATCAGACATTAGATTTAGTTTTATTAGATGTTAGATATGAATATTAGGTATTAACATTAGAATCTTTAAGGAACTCAATCAGATTAAGCAAAAAACAATCCCCTTAAAAAGTAGTCAAAGGACACAAACAGACATTTCTCAAAAGAAGACATATACATGGCCAAAAACATATTAAAAAAAGGTTCAACATCACTAATCATCAGAGAAATGCAAATCAAAGCCACAATGGGATAACATGTTACACCAGTCAGAATGGCTACTATTAAAATGTCAAGAAATAACAGATGCTGGTAAAGCTGAGAAAAGGGAATGCTTATACACTGCTGGTGGGAATGTAAATTAGTTCGGCCACTGTGGAAGGCAGTTTGGCAATTTCTTAAAGAACTTAAGACAGAGCAACCATTTGATCCAGCAATCTGATTTCTGGGTATATACTTAAAGGAATATAAATCATTTTACCATAAAGACACATGCATGCATATGTTCATTGCAGCATTATTCACAATAGCAAAGACATGGAATCAACCTAAATATCCATCAATGATAGATTGGATAAATAAAATGAGGAATATATATACCATGGAATACTTTACAGTCATAAAAAACAATGAAATAATGTCCTTTGCATCGACATGAATGGAGCTGGGATTCACTATCCTAAGCAAACTAGCATAGAATAGAAAACTAAACACCACATGTTTTCACTTATAAGTGGGAGCTAAACATTGAGTATACAAGGACACAAAGATGGGAACAGAAAACACCAAGGCCTACTTGACGGTGGAGTGTAGGAGAAGGGTGAGGATTAAAATCTCCCTGATGTGTACTATGCTTATTACCCTGGTGATGAAATAATCTGTACACCAAATTCCCACAATATACAATTGATCTATGCAAGCAACCTGCAACTGTAGCTCTAAAACTAAAACAAAAGTTAAAAAAAAGTCAGGCTTCAAATATTTCCGAAACATTTATCATAGGAAGGATTATTAATAAGTACCAGATGTGTTCTCAAGGAGGTCTCGATCTAGTTGAGAAGAAGAAGTAACAAAGCACATGAACAAATAAGTATACAATATAGAACAGTGCAATACATTGTATGAAACATATTTTACAGACATGAGAGAAGGGAACACTCCTGAGGAAAGGTGACCGGTTAAGTCTTGATGGTAAAGTTGAGCGTCGAGGGCCATGCATCATTGATAAAATTTGAGTAGATCGAGAAGAGGTGGGAATTACCTTTAAAATTGAGTTTTTTGTTAGTGATGACTTCAGTGAAAAAAAAAAAAAAAAAAAAAAAAAAAAAAAAAAAAAAGGAAGAAGAGCATAATAGGTGGTAATCTGGGCTCACTCTTCCATGAAGTTCCAGGTTCTATTCCCAAAATAAGGAGTGCTCACGTTGCTGGATTTGAATAAAGATCAAAACAAATTTGTTTGCATTCTTCTGCTCAATCTGCTTTCAATGATCGGGAAATTCCATATAAGGAGAGATGTTTACTCCTTTTGAAATAAAATTAAATTTCTAGAATGATAATTTATGTAACACCTCTATCCTTTCTACAAACAATTCAGTAGACGCTAAGTAATCTTTGTAGGGCAGCCAATATCAACAACTGCTCTTAGCAACAACATGCTATTGCCCCTTAACCCAAGGGGTGTTGGGAATTATCTTGGCAACTTGTTGCCTTTGTAACTGGCCTATACCTTCATTAATCCAGACTAGTTCTGTTTTTAAAACATCTGTGTTATATAAATCCAAATGATATAAATAACACAGAACATGAATAGTTGATTGCTTTTTATACTTAACATTTTCAGCAAATGTCCGTGATCCTCAAGGATACCAGTATTAAATGTGCTTGAAGTTTTAAAGAAAATGGTGAAGTTTCTGCAATTTGATTAACTGACACCCTAAGGACATGACCTCTTCAACAGCTGAGATGCTAACTATACAAAGGTGAGAGTGTGTCACAGCAGAATTATAATTATCTGGGATTAGGCCAAGAAAGAGTTCACTAATTTAATGGCACATTCAATAGCTTACCATGGGATCAAGGTTTGCAGACTTTCTTTAAATTATTAATCTTCATCTGATTCTCACAATTCATAGTTCCTTAATGATTTAACAATAAAATTATTACACTAAAAAGTCGATGAAAGGGAAACAAACAAGATAAATTAGTCTTTTGTTTGTTTCCAAATTTTCCTAGGGTGGAGATTTTCACACTTGAATTTTGCTTTCTATCTCATTCCTTATTTTTAAATTAAAAGATCTCCCTCCAGCTTCACTGCTATCTGTCTAGATCCCTGTCAGCATCCAGTTCCCAGTGGAAATTCCGCGAAACCATGAATCCTTCAGTGAACTACTTGTCTGGAAGTAATCTCTCCCCTCTCAGAAATCTCTTGATATTTGGTTTTTCTTTTTTTAGCTTCTTGTCCTTGTACAGTATATTTATCATTTCATATCATTCTTATATTAATCACATTTTAAAATTATAAATTATATTAATCACATTTTGAAAATTATAAAGTCTAATACAAAACATTCCTTAATTTTGATGAATATTCTTTGGTTATGCAGCATGTTAGTGTAAAGGAAGCCAGGTGAAGGCTATATGAGGACTTTCTGTACTATTTTTGCAGCTCTTCAGTGAGTTAAAACTTTGAAACAAAACTTTCTTAATAGAACATGTAATTAGCTATTATACTTAGTTTAAATGGAATTTTTGAGGTCAGCCAAAAAGATGGTGTTACATAATTAGAGGTGTGTAGGAATGCACAAACAAGAGACTTTCCTGAACCACTAAAATGAAGGTGGATGATAAAAACATAAAACACACTCAAAAAGGAGAAATCACTTGTTTCAAAATTGTCAATCCACAACTTTTTTGAGATCTTTTTCCAAAAAAAAACTTTTTTTCGGGTTTTTTTTTTTTTTTTTTTTTTTAACTTTGAGACCAGTTAGGGCACTAAAATCTTTGTTGAGAAACGTAAATATTAATGAATAGATTGTCACAGATGGAAAAAAGGGAATTTTGCTGAAAAGAACTAAACTTTTTCCATCAACGTAACTGTTTCATGTTAGAAATATGTTTAAAGGGATATAAGAACATTTAAAAAAAATAATTCAACAAAACTGAAAAATAAACTTACAAACACCACAAAGACGGACAAAAAAACATCTGACATCTGCAGTTGATCCATTCATTAAAATAGGCAATCTGTGCAGCCCATTTCTGTAACTCTTTTGCAGACTGGCTTAACTTTTCAGTCTCATAAAATTGAAGATGGGCTGTTTGGTTTATTGGTAATTGCAACAGAAGCAGATTGGTCTTATGTTTGCCAGTCCACAAACCCCATAGACGTTTATCCACTCACGGCAGTGCCAGCCTGCTGCATTATTTCAGCTAACGACGTATCTCAATGAAAAAACAGCAGCTGCTCACTCAAAATAAACTTGTTTCTGTTTATGCTGTCAGCAGAAAGCTGTTTTAAAAAATCATTAGATGCATCATGCTGTTGCGGTATGTTAAATTGTGAAGCATAAAGAATCATTCCTGAAAGACAAGCTCCATGCTACCTCCATACCCTCATTGCATAGTGTTTCTTTCTACTGAATAATTCAACTGTAGGTAAGATTGGTGACTTCAGGTGTTCTGATACAATGTTAATGATGCCAAGATTGTAGATTGAAGCCCCTTCCATGTTAGTGAATTCTGCACAAAAGAAAATGTGTGAAAAACACTACATTAAGATTTGGGGACTTGGCACTGATGCTGAGTCTGCCAACCACACTCTATATGACCTTGGATACTTCTCTTGATCAATCCGAGCTGCACTTTTTCCATTTGATTCAAAAGGTTTCTTAAAACTTCACACTTTATCATGCAGTGTTTCTACTCCTAGCATTTTCCTCAGTTGTGAAGATGCAAGGCTGATATAAATGTATTCCGACCCTGGGTAGATTACACAAAGCATTATTTTACTACAGTAGTCAATCAAGATTGCTTTTCATTAAAAGAGTGACACATTTATTTTCTTTTATTTCTCAACTTAAATATCTGGAAGTGTATTTTGAATTTTTTTCCACTGATAGACATTGACAAAATAAATTATGGTACAGCTATAAAATAAATTACCATACCATTAGTATGGTATTCATTAGAAAATTGTATTGAATTCATTAGAATGTTGCATGAACTGACATAGAACATCAAAAAGAAACATTAGTTTAAAAGAAAACAAGTAGAAAATAGGTTATATGAAGCTTGTCCCATTTTTGTAAAATAGGTATATGCATAAATATGTATATGTGTGTGTATATATTATATATACAACATTCTGAAGTAAGATATACCACATTTTAAAATGTCTTCCTCAGGAGGAGGTAATAATACAGAAGATATCCATTTTTATGTTTTGTATCTTTGTAATCTTTGAAGGTTTATAGTTAGCATATATTACTTTTATAATCAGAAATTACTATGGAACATTAAAATATTTTAGTGAGAATATAATCATATAGTCATTTTTTTGAAGCATAATTTTAAGTGTAAATTTTTATGCATTTTGAGAAATGTGTGCCTTTGTGCCAACATCAACCTCTTCGGTGTTCTAGAGGCCTTTGTGGTTGATCTTCCCACCCTCCCTTTTGTCCTAGACAACCACTGATCTTATTTCTCAACTAATGTTACTTTTTAGAAATTTTAACACAAATGGAACCATACAATAGCCTCTTTGTATCTATCTTTTTTGGTCAATATATTGAGTTTTAGATTCATCTGTGTTGTAGCGTGAATCAGTAGTTTGTTCCATTTAATTGAAGGCTACATTGTGGAAATACTTCATAATTTGCTTTTCCATTCACCCTTTGATGAATATTTCCATTATGTCCATCTTTTTATTATTCTAAATAAAGCTGCTAGAAACATTCATATATAAGTCTTTTTTACAAGGAAATGATTTATTTCTCTTGATTATATACCTAGGACTAGAATGGCTGAGTAAAAGTATGTTTGACTTTACAATAAATTGCTAAAGAGTTTCACAAAGTTGCTATAGCATTTTGCACCACCACCAGAAATGAGTGAGAGTTTCAATGGCTTTAAATACCTATCAACATTTGATATTGTCAACTTTTTTAATTTTAGCTTTCCTATGAATACCTGCTGGACTTTCTGTACAGCTTAAATTTTATTCCTCTGGTGATAAAATGTGCTGGCCATTTTTCACATGCTATTAAAAAATTATTTTGTGAATTGTCCGTTCAAGTCATTTTCCCAATAAAAAATGGCATGTTGTCTTTTTATTATTGAGTTATAAGAGCTCTTACTTTTTAACTTATGTGTGTGTTGCAAGCATTTTCTCCGTGCCTATGGTTTGCCTTTTCATTCTCTTAACAATACATTGCAAAGCTGAATACTTTATTTTTGATGAACTCCAGTTGTTCATTTTCTTCTGATGTTAGTGCTTTTGTGGTGTAAGAAATCTTTGCCTACCCAAAGGTTGTAAATATTATTTCCTATATTTTCTTCTAGAACTTTTATAATCTAAGCTTTGTGTTTAGATCTTTTTTAATTTTGATAATCAGAACATGTGACATTATATTTCTAGTGAAAATGTAGTACTTTTAACACAAAAATAATTCTAAAATCACTTATAAATGGATCTCTTGATAGTGTTTGCAAAAGGTAGGACTTTGAAAATAGCATGGCTATCTGGGTCTATTTATCTCAAGGAAGAAAGCTACATTTAAAATTTTATTCTTAGCCTATCTGTGAAGAAGGAAAGTTGTTTTTTGTGTTTTGTTTTGTTTTGGCCTCATCTTATCTTTTCATACAAAAACATCCTTCAGTGTAAGAAGGATGGAAGTCATGAAAGTAAAGGAAGAGTTTTAACACAAAGATTGAGCAGACACTTGTATCATATACCTCTGATGATTCTAGAAGGACAAAGAAAGAAGAGATGATCATTGCATGTTTAAAATAAATTTTATTGTCATAATCCTTAAGTATACAACTATAGGTTATTTAAAAGATGTGTGTGTGTGTGTGTGGTGTGTGTGTTGTATATATTATAATATAGATATATACTAATATTATACTTCTAGTACTAAATACTATTAGAATGTTTTATTATAGTATTATAGTGGAAAAAATTAGCATGTCTATAATCTCACATGGGTACCTATTTCTCCCTCTGCAGCAAGAGAAGCTACAATCTACTCATTTAGCAAAAATCCTAAATATAATACACTATTACTAACTATAACCTTCATGTTGTAGATTAGATCTTTCAATGTTTTCATCCTATATATTTACTACTTTGTATCCTTTACTTCCATCTCTCTATTTTCTACCCACTCCCCTAACATCCCAACTCTGGTAAATCTCTGTTTGATTCTCTATCTCTATGTATTTGATCTATCAGTCTATCATCTCTGTCTCTCTCTCTGTCTCTGTCTCTGTCTCTCTCTCTCTCTCTCTCTCTCTCTCTCTCTCTCTTCTCTATTTAATTCTACATATGAGTGGGATCATGCAATATTTTCTTTCTGTCTCTGGCCTATTTCACTTAGGATAATGTACTTCAGGTCCATCCATGTTGTAAATTATTTAATGATATAAAGTGGTGCTTTTGTTTTGTTTTGTTTTTTGTTTGAGACAGAGTCTCACTCTGTTGCTCATCCTGGAGAGTGTAGTGGCATGATCTCAGCTCACTGCAACCTCCACCTCCCGGGTTCAAGCAATTCTCATGCCTCAGCCTCCCCAGTAGCTAGGGTTACAGATGCATGCCACCACGCCCAGCTAATTTTTGTGTTTTTTGTAGAGACAGGATTTCACCCTGTTGGCTAGGCTGGTTTTGAACTCCTGACCTTAAGTGATCTGCCTACCTCGACATCCCAAAGTGCCGGGATTACAGGTGTGAGCCACCATGCCCAGCCCCTAAAGTGGTGCTCTTAACAAGAAATTATTGGTGGAATTATGTCACAATTCAGACTGGAGTAAATTGAGTAGTCAATGAGTAGTAGGAAAAGGATTTTCTAAAAGGAAAAAGTATTGGATATGATTATAAGTAGGTTTGTTCATATTTTATAGTAATTAAAAGTTTTCCTTGTCCTTAAATATTCATGCTTGTCACAGTACATATTTTATTATCAGGGACAGTGTTTCTTTGTCCTTAAATTTTGTGCTTGAAGTGGTAGGTTTTAATCAGTCTTCTAAAGGGTAGGACATGGAAAAATGAACTAGAAAATACTACATTTACTGTGGATCCATAGTCAATATGATAAATTTATAACTTTTCTTCCGTGAGTTATTTACTTAAGTCATAAAGTAATAATCTAAACTATTGTTTGATAAAATATAACTGTAAGAATAACCTGGCACACAACTTTTAGGAAAATAATATCACAAAAGGAATTAAACAACTAGAAAATTTCACCACTATAGCACTTCTTCAGAAGCATTAGTCTGTTTGGATTTCTAAATTGATATTCTACCAAAAGGTAACTAAGGATACTTACTGCTTTAGCCATCAGACAGTATATCTGATAGCACTGCATAATAGACTCTGGCATTGGACTAGATTATCGAAGTGTGGACTATGAATGGAAGAGAACAGATGTGAAAGCATCGTTAATCAAGCTGCTTCGTAGATGATTGGTTATTGGACACACAATTCATATGCTCCTTCATTCAGTTTCATAGGAGAAAATGTATCAGTAACATGATAGGGTGAGTTAGCATACTAGAAATAAGATAAATTATAACTTATATTAAGAACAAATTCCAGTACAACTATTTGTGAATTTATGCATGATTTAAAATTTTATTTGAAAAATAATGTATGTTGACTATGCAAGTATTATTATATTTTCCTATTTTTTACTGAGGCAGTTTCACCAAATGAAAACCATACTTGTTGGATAATGTCTTTTCCAATGAAAGCCTTTTAAAATGGAGTATATTAGGTGAGTTAACCTTGTTATGAAATCAGCAAGTAATTTATAACTATTACAGTAACTTCAATTAAACAGTAGTCTATAATTTATTTACCTTTGTTCTTCCTTCTTTATCCCCTGACTGACCAGATTGATGAATGGTATATACTGTGATCTACAAAATAGTACATCTGATAGCACTGCACAATAGACTCTGTGCAGAGTCTGGTAATAAGCCAGACTAATACAAAGTTAACTTCATGATTCTCACATCTTAAAATATTATCTGAAAAGATTACCACAATGATTTTGTCTTGAATGAATCCCATCCTTATTCTTTCTCTGGAGAGTGCTAACCGAATTTAAAACTTCTTTTTTCACTTACTATTTGTGATCATGTCTATGTTTGAACATTTGCATGTATGTCCAGGAATGCATTTTATATTATCCATCAAGTAAAAATAGTGATTCATTTATGAAGTACTTAAGTCAGGATCTATCCCAATATTAGATGCAGAATCTAGTCAGCAGTTTCATCTTTGATAGATTGTGTTGTCAGAGCTTTCAATGAATTGGCAATTTCTACTTGTAAGCTGTTTTCTAGAAAAGATGAAAGTATTCACAAGACCTTAAGTATCTAATCATCCAATTATCTTGTATTTACAGCAGTAAGTTTAATTATAATAAAGCCACACAATTTACAGTGCAGGTCTCAGTTTGTGACTATTTTAACACAATTGAAAAATGTCATCTAAGTGATTTTCATGTTTATATTTCTCATTTTACATAGACTATGTTTAAATTCTCCTACAGGCTGGGCACTGATGCCTGTAATCCCAGCACTTTGGGAGACTGAGGTGGGTGGATCACGAGGTCAGGAGATCCAGCCCATTCTGGCGAACATGGTGAAACCCTGTCTCTACTAAAAATACAAAAAATTAGCCAGGCTTGGTGGCGGGCGCCTGCAGTCCCAGTTACTTGGGAGGCTGAGGCGGGAGAATGGCGTGAACCCGGGAGCTGGAGCTTGTAGTGAGCCGAGATCGCGCCACTGCCCTCCAGCCTGGGCGACTGAGCGAGAGTCTGTCTCAAGAAAAAAAAAAAAAAAAAAAAAATCTCCTACCAAGAGTTAGCAATAATCCTCAAGCTTTCTTTAAGAAAGAAGTCCAAGAAGACTTGTTTCATGATTATATTTATTAAGCTAGTTTGTCATTTAATATGTATTAAGTGGGCCGGGCACAGTGGTTCACAACTGTAATCCCAGCACTTTGGGAGGCCAAGGCGGGTGGATCACGAGGTCAGAAGATGGAGACCATCCTGGCCAACATGGTGAAACCCTGTCTCTACTAAAAGTACAAACAATTAGCTGGGCGTGGTGGCGCACGCCCATAGTCCCAGCTACTCGGGAGGCTGAGGCAGGAGAATTGCTTGAACTCAGAAGGTGGAGGTTGCAGTGAGCCGAGATTGTGCCACTGTACTCCAGCCTGGTGACAGAGGGAGACTCCATCTCAAAAAAAAAAAAAAGAAAGAAAGAAAGAAAAAGAAAAGAAAAGAAGAAAAAAGTATTACATGGCTATTTCATGCTAGTCATTGTGTCAAGTATTCTATTCTCTTTGCTTCTATGGATACAAACTGTCCTTGCTTTCAACCTACTTTTTGTTTTATCCTATGTCACTTTGCCTTTTGGGGCAGCCTTTTATCTCTGTCTTCTTTATGTATTGATTTTTCCTGGGAGTATGTCTTAGGTCCTCTCTTTTTCTCACCCAGCTTCCACAGGTGATTGCATCTGTTCTCATCTTCTTCTGGGAAAAGAAGCAACATAGCACAATAGATGAGCCTTGAGTTTTGGGTATTCAGGGTTTGGGATAGCGTACAGGTCTATTGTCGCCTGCCTGACTTGAAGCAAATTAATTATAACATCTTAGCTTTCGAATTTCTTCATAAATATAATGAAGGACCTGCCTTATGGGATGGTTGTAAGGATTCAATGTGTTCCTATACAATCCTGTATTTTCCTATCATTGTACTCATCACAGAGTGTTATAATGGCCTGCTTCATTGTCTGTGTTTTTGTCGAGACCCTGTGCTCTAGGTGCTATGACAGCAGGATTTGTTTATATTTTTATAATTGAAACCCTAGTACTTAGACAAGTTCTTCAGCATAGCAGATACTCAATAAATGTTTACTGAATTCATGGTGATAGATGGTTACAAAAGGGCACTATCCCTAAGCAGCTCACAGTGTAAAAGGAGAGACATATTGGTAAGCGAATAATTATTATACTGTTAAACTATTTTAATAGAAACATGAACAAAACATGACAGGCTAGGTTGGGTGTGGAATCCCAGAAGTGGGTGGCCCTGGCAGTTACTGGATAGGATATGGCTCAAGGTTCTTCAGCAAGCTTGTTGTAAGGTACAAGCTACTAGAGAGGTCTATAGCTCTTGAATAGGTAGGTTGATCCTTGAACTTATTTAATACAAGAATGACACTTCATGAGATGGAAAAGTTAAGAAAAGCAGAGAATGTATAGGGACACAGACTTGGAAAGGCACCCCATTTGTGGAGGCACAGTTAATATTTTGGTGTGGCTGGAACACAGTGTGTTTCTGAAGCAGTAGGGTGATGTGCAGCTGGAAAACTGGTGATGAGGAAGTTAAACCTGATCTCATAGACAACAGAATGATCATTACCATTGAAATCAAATGATGAAAAGACTGTCATAAATGGAGAAATGATATTGTGAGAAAATGCTTAGGCCTAGCCAGAAATGTGTGGAGAAATACTTCTCTTGTTCTACTTGGAGAGTGAGATGCAGCCTTCAGAAGGGGATTAGTCAAGAGAAGACAAGTCGTCATTTCAAATTTCAGCTTAGCAAAGAGCTTTTCCTGGTCTCATGTTAAATCCATTTCAATGATAGAAGCTTTGGGGTTAATCAGCAGCTCCAGCCTTAATTATCTAAAACAGGACAAATCTTGTTCCAAAATCTTGTTCTGAAAGCATAATTTAAGAGGTTAGGAAGGTAGGTTTCAGGGGAGGATGAATAAGCTTATTGATGCATGGTAATTGTCCTTGCAGCTATCTTGCAAATGAATTACACTTTGCACCCTCCCACTTCCTCTTCGGGACAGTTTTTAACCAACGGACAGACTTATTTTATAAGGCTTTTAAAAATTATTGCATTGCTCCATTTCAATAGCAATAGGGGTTTATTAGCCAGATGTTATTGCTTGATTCCATCATTCTTTTAAGAAATTTCTTTGGAGAAATATTTCTCCACATTTCAAGTGGTTATGGTAGAATTAATTATCAAGGTGCCAAGTCTCTCCTGGTTAGCAGGTGGGCATGTGACCCAAAGCTCAGCCAATCCCACTCTTCCTGAAATCTGAATATTTAGTAAAGTGAAACAAGCAGAGGAAGTGGTTGAATATGATTTATTTAAATCTGAGAGACCCGAAAACCTTTATTGTTCTTGCTTCCTATATTGCCAGAATCTCTTTCGTCCCTGAACTTGCCAAGGAGTGTTTTTCCAGGTTTTCTTTCAATTCTGTAAGTTATTTTATCTAATCACATCTATAAAATTATCTAGGTTGTAAGTTACCAAGAATTGTTTTCTACTGGTGAAAGTCAAACATCACTAATTTATTTTTGTTAAACGTTGTTCAAAACCTTAAAAAACAAAGTATCTCAAATCTTGCTTTTAAAAAGGCACCAAGCAATTTTGGTTTTCAAAATAACACTTCTTTCTTAATAAGCGCGTACAAATTTTCACAGAAGACACAGTGGGTCACTGAGTAACAGAATCTGAGAGATTTTGAGCTTGAAAAGTGGTATGGCATGGTGGTTATAAGTGCAGTTAAAGTCCTTGCTCCACCAGTAGCAACAATATGACTTTGGATAATTTCCTTATCCTCTAAGTTCCTCCATTTCTTTACCTGTAAAATGGGGCAAAGACATTTCATGTGCTATGCTTAAGCAGTGTCCAGCACACAATAAAAACTCAATAAATAAACTTTAGTCTCATGCTCCAGCTATGCTGCTATTTTATTTCAAATCTCAATTTTGAGCTGCTTGTGAGCAGAGGCATTGTTTTATCCATCTTTGTAATCCTATTTCTGAACCTAGTAAGCGTGCTTTTTCCCAGTGGCTGCACTGTAATGAAACATCTGAAATTTGTTTTCATATATGTGTTGTAGTTATTGTATTGACATTTACGTGGAAACCTGATATCAATAATAACATTGAAATCTTAGGGTCCAAACTTGCTGTCCTTCTACTGATCTCTACCGTACCATGGCTTTCAGTGTTTATGAACTTATATAATGATGTTTCATTGTTTATGTAATAATTTTTTGTTATGTAATTTTTTTTCCCAGTTAATTGTGTTAGAATCCTCTGTGGAATAATTAAGACTCCACCAGTGGTTCTTAACTTTGGCTGAATATTAAAACCAGCTAGAGAGCTTTCATAAATACTGATTCCAGATTGCCAGCCCAGATTAATAAAATCTGACTCCTTGGGGAAGGAACCTGGATATCAGCATTTTCTCAAGTTTCCAGGTGATTCTAACTTGCATTTGGAACAGAATTACTGCTGTTTGAATTCTGTTGGAACATCCTAGTAAAAAGCCAGCAGACCTCAACAGTGCAGAAGGCTTCTCTTTTCTTATTAAATATATATAT
>NW_016814053.1:255032-298969 GCF_001698545.2 Rhinopithecus bieti | reverse complement strand
TTAATGATTTAGAATTAAAGATTTTTGAATTTCAACTAAGTAGTCAGACTAGTTTACTTATAACATTAAAGAACAGAGTAATAAAGCTTTAAAAAAAAAAGGCTGTTCTCTTACTCCCCCTATTTCTTTCATCATTGTAAGAAACTGTATATATTTTTATTGAGAGCAGATAGAATTTGGAGGAGGGCACTTGAAAATTTACTGTACTTTTGGAGTTGATGATGTCTGTGTGAACACATAAGTCTCTTAAGAGGCCAGGATCTGCACATTATCTGATTATTTTCTGAGTACGTAGTCTATGAAAGTGCAGATGAAATTTCTGTATAAATTTACATCAGGATCTATAGGGTTGGGAACAGAGAGATGATTGGCGTGTGTGTCTCTCTCTGTGTGTGTGTGTGTGTGTGTGTGTGTGTGTGTGTATATATATATATATGTAGTGTTTATGTACTAGTGTTTACTAGTTTTCTTCTCTGGTACATAGATTAAGTTTAATGCCTTCAAAACTTAACTTTTCAGACATTTGAAGACAGCTATCACTAACTTCCAATTTTTCTTTTCTGTAGGATACACATGAGCAATAACATGCATGCCATGGTTTCTTGAACATTCAGTGCACTCATTTCTACTCTGGTTAATGACGGTAGCTGATATTAACTGAGCATTCACTCTGTGTCAAGCACTATTCTAAGTCCTTACTATTTACTACGTAATTAAGTCCTCATAGCAACCTTGTTGAGAGTAGCTCATTTTTTTGAAAATGAGGAAACTGAGGCACAGGTATGGTAAGACATGTTTAGAAACCTGCCCTATGGTAAGACATGTTTAGAAACCTGCCCTAAGTCACACAGTTCCTAAAAGCTGGATCTCATATTAAAATTCAGGAAATTCTGCATCATCAATCTGAGTTACTACACTATAGTGATTTATATTCTATGTAGTAATATGTAATTAAATCTGTAAAAATGCAATCAAGCTATCAATTCAGTGGAGAGTGTAGATGAGTGAAAGGAAAATGTTCTTAAATTAGTTTAAAATGTAAGTTTTGGCATGCCATACAAAGCAAGAATTTGTATAGTTTATTTTTTCCCTGAACATAGAATCCTTTGATACTGTTTTGTGTCTTAACTATAATGCCTGGAGCTATGAATTAAATAGAAAATCTACAAAACCTTACTTAGTCTATGATATGATGTAATATAATTTTCAATCTTCTAGCAAATGGTTAAAAACTACTAACGTAACACAGGCTTCATTTTGATCTGGCTTGTATGTGTGTGTGTGATCCTTAAAGACAATGCTTTAAGAAGTGACATCTAATGTAAGAGTCCCCAGAGTTCATCATACCTGCAGGTTAATCTTTTCTTTAATGCCTTAGGTACTCACAGGCAATGAGGCGGGATAAATATATCAATCTAGCACATCTGAAGTAACAGGCAGGGGAAGTCTGAGCTCAGCGGTGCAATGTGTCAAGAGAGAAGTTAAGCCTACCAGAATGTGCACTGCTGAATTTGGGCAGTTGGCCAATGCTTAACACTGCCAGAGAAGTGCAATTTTATTTTAATCATCTATTCTTATGTCAAGGCCAAAAGCAGCATTTATACCAGCTTCAACTTCCCCATCAGTAACAACAATATGCACTTCAGAGTTCTCAATGCAGGGAAACTGAATTTGCATATTAGCAGAGTAGAAAAATATATTTGTTCCTTTCATATTTGGAAGGTGGGACAGAGAGATAATCATGGAAGCAAGGACTAGACGTTTCCAAGCCTTTCAGTTCTAAAACATACCAGGCTAGGCAGATAACGTTTGAATCATGAGGTCAAAATACAGCCAAACAATTTGGTATTTTAGAATCAGCACTTTAGAGGAGCAGACAAATTATGGAGGTGGATTTTTAATGAAAGAGGAGCTCCTTTGGGCCCAATCTATTCTCTGAAGACTGGAACACATAGATTTGGTATATGGTCAGCATCTTAAGTAAAAATAGAAGCTAAAACTACCACATCTACTATTTTTGATGGGACTAATCTCTCAAGTCGCCCCGCAGTCTGACCATTTTTTTTTATCAATGAGCTTTCTAGATTAGTACAGTTATTTGTACTTATGTATATGCAGCCATAATTAAGGGTGACAAAGTATAATTCAAAGAACAACTCTAAAACAGCTAATACAATCTTCAAGGGAATTGAGTTAAACAAAATATGTTGATATTTTCACCTGATTCTATCATGTATTTTGCATAATTCTCTTTTCTCTGCTCTCTGATATCCTATAACATATCACATGCATAGTTCAGATTTTTCATCCAAGGTCAAGCTCAGTCTTTCTACTTCACATTCCACAGTTCTGATAGAACTTTATTCTTCATAAATCTTTGTCACATACTGCCATTCTTTCCTTTTACTTCTTTTGAAATTAACACATTTTATTATAATGTAGAAGTATCTTTTAAAACTTCAGTTAACAATATGTAAGTTTATAAAATTGTTTAACTTTTCTTCTTACATTTACAATTTACATGATAGATAATGTGTTTGTGTTTTTGTTTTAAAAACTATCTGTACTTGTGGCTACTAAAATTCTTGGAGTTGTAGACCTGATATGAGCCATGATGTCAGTTTAGTCCTTGGTTTGATGCTTGAAACTTTCTGCAATATTCCAGACAAGTGGCTATCCAGGTTTGCCAGTATACCTTAAAGGTGGGTGGCTTATTACCTCAACAATGTAGTCTAAGTTATATGGATTAATGTCATTCATTGTACATACATATTCCTTGAAAAAATACTTTCTGTCAGCTGGTCCCAGTTGTCTTCTATGATAGATGAGGTTTAAAACCTCATCCATCTTACAAGTTTTCAGATATTTGAAAACAAGTATCATTCTCCCCATTCTCTATTTTTTTTTTCCATTCTCTAGGATGGACATGTCAATTTCCATATATGATATGATTTCATGAGTATTTGGCATAATACTATCCTAGTTTCTCTCTTCTAAATATGGGCCAATTTTTCCATATGTATCGTAGACACAGAGATGTGATACTCAGATCCCTCTTCAATTTTCTGCCCAGGTGAGGTCAGTGAGGTAAAAGACAGCCTCCAGTTAGTTCCTTTGGGGTCAGCCTTACTTGCAGAGCACCACCTTAACTGAGGCTGTGCACTTCCCAGGGCAGCCCACATCCTTTGACTTTTTTCTTCTGCCTAATACTGTTTCCTCTCTCTCCACATATGTTGCTCCTTAGTAAATATCTTGTAATTCACATTTGGTCTTATTGTCTGCTTCCAGAGAACGTAATCTAAGACAATATTTCTTTCTGCCTATACTTCTCTTTGCCCAGATTAGTTCAGAATATTTTGCACCAAGGTCAGACTTTCCACTTATTTATATTAAAAGTGATTTAAAAAATATTGAACCCAGCTGGGTGTGGTGGCTCACGCCTGTAATCCCAGCACTTTGAGAGGCTGAGGTGGGTGGATCATGAGGTCAAGAGATCGAGACCATCCTGGCCAACATGGTGAAACCCCGTCTCTACTGAAAAAAAAAAAAAAATTAGCTGGGTGTGGTGGTGCATGCCTGTAGTCCCAGCTACTCAGGAGGCTGAGGCAGGTGACTTGCTTGAACCTGGGGAGGCAGAGGTTGCAGTGAGCCGAGATTGCACCACTGCACTCCAGCCTGGGTGACAGAGTGAGACTCTGTCTCAAAAAAATAAAATAAAATAAAATAAAATAAAAGAAAAGAAAAGAAAAGAAAAGAAAAGAAAAAACATTAACCCAACATATTGGATTCCAGTTTGTCAGGACTGTTTTGGAGGTAATTTTGCCATCCCGCATTTTTGCTACTTCCAGGTTCATGCCATCTTAACATGTGATTACTACCAACTACTTCTCAAAGTTTTTTATAAAATATAAACTAAAACCACCTCTTAAATAATGTTTAACCACAGTATAAAATATATACAGAAAGGTACACAAAAACAAAACTACAATTATTATATGGGTAGATTCAGGTATCCATCATCTAGATTATGAAATAGAATATTCCCAGCACCTCAAAAGCCCTCCAAGCCACTAATCCTACACTTTTCTCTGTAGGTAACTTGCTTTCCTAGCTTTAACATCACAGATCATTTTTTCTTTTTTATAAAGTACTTTTATATAAGTTGAAACATAGTAGATATTCCTCTGTGCTTGAGTCCATTCACTGCAAGTTATGTTTATGAGATTAAAAAATATTATTGTGTAGCAACACTTCATTGCTTTTAATATTATACTGTATTCTCAATTTATGAATATAGTTCAATTTGTTCATTCTGTTTTAGATGGACAATTATTTAGTTTTTGATTATTTTGAAAATGTTGCCTTTTGACATATTTGGTATACTTAGCACGTTTCTGTTGGATGTATGAAATGCAATTGACAGGTCGTGGGATATGTTCCTGTGAGTCTTTGATAGATACTGCTACTTTCCAAAGAAGTACAATTTGCACTTCTCCCAGTGTAGGAGAGTTTCAGTGCCCAGTTTCTACTTGTTAGTGTTTTTTTGTTGTTGTTGCTTTTTTTTTTTTTCTTTTTGCCACACTGATGGCGAGTAGGTAGTTGCATATTATAATTAATTTTAATTGCCTTTCATTAAAAATTAATGAAATAGAGTACTTAGGTATTGACCATTTTGATTTGCTCTTCTGTGAAGTTCTTGTAAATGTCTTTAACCATTTCTTTGTTTAAAGCTGAATTATCTATTTTACCCTTTTGATTATCAGCAATGTTAATGTGGCTTGCATACAGTTACTTTGTTGATTATATGTATTAAAAATTCTCCTATGGGCGATGTTTTGGTAAAGTAGTAAAAAGAAAAAAAAGACCGGGTACGGTGGCTCATACCTGAAATCCCACCACGTTGGGAGGCCTAGGTGGGTGGATCACGAGGTCGGGAGATGGAGACCATCCCAGCTAACATGGTGAAACCCCATCTCTACTAAAAATACAAAAAATTAGCTGGGCACGGTGGCACGGGCCTGTGGTTTCAGCTACTCAGGAGGCTGAGGCAGGAGAATCACTTGAATCCAGGAGGCAGAGATTACAGTGAGTCGAGATCGCACCACTGCACTCCAGCCTGGGTGATAGAGTCAAAAAAATTTTAATAAGATGACATTGCAAAGATGGTGTATCTTGCTCTGTAATCTCATTTCAAAAACATGGTGTTTTTGTCAAGTGTGGTACCAACAGTAGGACAATTCATGAACTTCGCATAAAAAGACAATTCTTTATGCAACAGTGCCAAGAATGGGACTTCTCACGTTCTTATAAATATGAAGCTCTCTTGTTGCTTGTTAGTTTTTTTTTTTTTCAATTTTGTATTTTCCAAGGGTGCATATTGTACACTTTTTGGGGATATGCTTAGTAACACTATATGTGATTTTTCTGGAGGTTGATAACTTTGCTTGCAGTAGATTTTCTTTAAAAGAATGAGCAGTTACATGCATACTTCAAAAGTATTTTCCTGTAAAAAAAATATGTTTCGTTTGCTATCTTAATTTTGGTTGTATTCTTTGATGTCAACATATTTTGTATAATTGTATCATATAGCTATATTGAATCATGTAGGATCAAATATTTCATGTGATTTAATAGAGCTAATCAATTTAACCCATTTTGGTCATTTTTTCCCCCAAAAATACTGCCAGATGCTTATATTCAATGTAATTTCTTTGCCTGTCCAGTTACAGAAAGTGGTGCTCAGTTGTAGAACGTATTGAACCTTTTAACACGTGATGTGTACATCCCATGTAACAGAAAGGGCAACAATAAAATAATGATCCTAAAGAAAAAAAGAACACAAAACAATTATTCCCACTCCGTGGCCTGCTTTGTAAGTTTTTAAATGTTTTCTATAATAATAAAACAATCAAAACAAAACACACAAAAAAAGAAAAACAAAGAGGCTTTTAAAATATTTATGAAGTTCGGTGATCAACATTTTCCTTTATAGTTAGTGTTTCTTGTGTGCTGGTAAGAAATCTTGGCCTACACAGAGTTCTCGAAGATATTTTATTGAAGTTTTGTTGTTTTACCTTTCACATTTAGGTATATGAATAATCCCCCTAAAGCTGACACTGGTAGATGGTTTAAGATGAGAGATCAATATTCTTTGTATTATATAGACAAGCAATTTATTGAAAAGTTTATTTGTTCTCCACAAATTTGCTGTGCCAACTTCTATTTCTATTTTGCTGAGGATTTTTCTTAATAAAGAGCTGTTAAATTTTACCAATGCCTTTTCTGTTTGTAAGAGATGATAATATATTTTTTGTCCTTTATTTAGTTAATGTGGTGAATTCTATTGGTTGATTTTTAATGCCAAGCCCACTTTGCATTACTGGAATTAACTTGTTTATGTTTTTATCCTTTTTTATATATCACTAGATTCAAATTCCTATTTATTTTTCTTTTCACCGTGTGTTTAGATTCATGAGAAATTTTCTTCTATGATTCTTGTTTTCTTTTCTGGCAATGTTCTTGTCAGGTTTGGGTATAGGAATTATGCTGGCTTTATAATATAACTTAGGAAGTGTGTTTTCTCACCTGCCTATTCTGTAAAAAGTATATATACATTCTTTTTTTCTACTTTAAATCTGTATGAGAAAAAAATCCAGCATTAAACCTATCTGGGCCTGGAGTTTCCTTTGTAGAAAATATTTTAATTTTAAACTCAAAATTTTAACAAGTAGAGTACTACTGACTTTTCTGTTTGTTTGTTTTCTTGTGTGTGATGGTTTACTTATGTTGTGTTTCAAAGAATTTTTCTTATTTTACCTAACTTTTCAATTATATCAACATATAATTTTGTGATAGCTTCTTTTTAAATTTATTATGTCTGTATAAAAGATCACCTCTTTTACTGATGTTGATCATTTATGTTTTTTTCTAATTTTTGTATCTTTTTTCATAACCTGTGATGTTATGTTTATCAATTTGGCTAGTTTTTTCCAAAGAGCCATTTTGGCTTGGTTGGCCTTTCATTATTTTATGTTTATTATTCTCCTAATTAATTGATTTCTGTCCTTGTCTATATTATTTCCTTTCTATTGCTGTCTTAGGATTAAGTCTTCTGTTCTTTCCTGGAAGCTCCAGTCTAGTAGCTAAAATTTGCTTCTTGAAATAGAAACTTGTATTGCATTCCATATCTTCTTCTTTTCTAATATATGCATTTAAAGCTATATGTCACTTTAAGATCTGGCATAGTAACATCTCACAATTATTGCATGTTTCATTTCATTTTCATGTTGTTCAAATATTTTTGTTCAAAATATTTTCTTTCCATTTTATTTCTTGTCTCACACCTAAGTTAGATATGTTGCTGAAATTCCAAATACTTTGATTTTTTTAATCCCTACTATTGATTTCCACTTTAATTCTGTTGTTGTCAGAGAATATTCTCTGTATATTCCAAGTCTTTGAGATTTATTGAGACTTATATGTATTCTGGCACATGTACTATTTTGTTAAATGATTCACATGTATTTGAGAGAAATATAAATTCTATAGTTATGGCATATAAATCATGTAACTATCAATTAGGTCTGCTTGGGTAGTATTGATCAAATATTCTATATCCTTATTGATTTTAGGTCTGCTTACTGATTTTATTTCTAGTTATTTATTTTATGTCAGTTACTGACAGAGGATTATTAAAATATCTAACCATGGTTGTGAATTGATGTATTTCTCTTTTGATTCTGTCAATTTTGCTTCAGATGTTTTAAAGCTGTGTCATCGATACGTGTGAATTTAGAATTATTGGCTTCTTGATGAAGTGGCTCTTATCCTTTTCCTTACTAGAAATGTTTCTCTTTATTTCTGGCAACGCATCTTGTCTTAAACATGCTTTGTCTGATATTGACAATAGCCTCATTCATTTTTGTTAATGATTGATATATTTTTCCATTATTTTACTTTTCTTCAGTATAGGCATTTTATTAACATATACTTCTTAAAAGACATACTTGTTTTATTTCATACAGTAAAATAATATTTTTTAAAAAAATTATAGTCTTTAATCAACTTATATTTAATGTAATTATCAGTATATTTGGATTAAAGTCTACTGTCTGTGTGTTTGCCACATCTGCCCTTCATTTCAATATTCCTCCTTTGTTCTTATTCTTCCTGGATATATAATTCTAAGCCGACAATAGTTTTCACTGTGTGTAATGTATACTTTAGCTGTGTGTACAATTTTCTCTTCTTTGATATTTACACGTTTATTCTGATGTGCTTTCTTTCTTTTAACATTCCTGGCTTTCCTGAGTTTCTTGAATATGTTGTCTTTAAAATAAAATTTAAAATTATTGACCATTAACACCTAAAATATTTATTCTACTCCATTTCTTTCTCCTGATACTCTAATGATATGTATGTAAAGTCAGTTGACTGAATTAAAATGGTTTCTTACATGTGTTCTGTTATTTATTTTATGTTTACATGATTTACTGTTTACTAATCTTTTCTTTTCCTTCTGTTATGTTTAGTCAGCTGGTAATCTATCCACCAAATTAGTTTGCTTATTTTTGAATAAAATAACAAATTGATTTTTAAGGACAATTTTTGGAGCAGTTTTAGATTTACAGCAAAATTGAGAGAAAAGTATGGAGTTCCCATATACCCCTGCCCTGACACATGTATAGTCATGTTTTATTTCTAACCAATCTTCCGTCTGTTCTTATCTCAACTCAGCTTACTACTATTGGTAAGAAGAGCATCTACTGAGCTTTAATTTTAAGTGTTATTTTAAATTCTACATTTCGATGTATTGCTTTATGTTGTTAGTTTCGTGTTGTCATATAATTTTTAAACATGTTAATCACAGAAATTTTAAATCCATGCCTGCTAACTCCAATATTTGAATCTTTTGTGAGTCTGTTTCTATTCTCTTGGTTTGCAGTTATGTAATCTTCACTCCTTTTATACTGGCAATTTTTGATTGAATGTTGGATATTGCATATAAAAAATAGAAATGGTTTGAAGGTCTAAATAATATTATCTTCCTCCTGAAAGGCTTTACTTTTGTTTCTGATGGAACTTTCAGTAGGGAAAAATAACTTTAAACTAGTTATAAAATGTATTCATTTATATTTTGGCTTCACACTTTGTATAGGCTGATCTATTTCTGGATTGCCCTTATTGTTAGGGGAAATCCTACAAATGTCTGACCTAAAATCTGAAGTGTTTATTAGGGTCTTTCTTCCTTTTTGGGCCCAGATGTTCAATGTTTGTCTCCTTAAACCCATAGTATTGTCATAAGCTTTGCTCAACTTCTCAGTCACTCAGCTGCTACTTTCTCACATTCTTAGTCTTTTCAGCTCCTGCTTTAAAATTAGTGAATGCCTTGAGGGGAGAAAATACGATTTTCTTCTATGGGTTTTTTTTTTTTCTTTCTGGATTTTGGTCTTTAGATCCTTGCTACCTGGCATCTCTCCAACACCCCTGACTCTCTTCCCCAAACATTAATAATGATATAACATCTTAAGAAAGTAATAAGTAGTGTCTGCCCCAAATAAATATAGAAGAATCTTTAATTTTTACTAATTTTTACACAGTAGTTTCTTGCATGATTATCTGAACCCCAAATATATTGTTCTTTCCTGCATCTGCATTATTTCATGTTCCCTCATCGAAGATTGCCTTTTTCCCTCTCTTCTACCCAAATCAACAAGATTAAGTTAATATATTAGTACTTAGTCACTTTGCTTCTATTGTTCCTCTTTCCCCAAGTTTCTGTTAACACTTAGTACGTTTCTAATCACATAACTCCTTATTTATTTATTTATTTTTCAAATAGGCAATGGTTTTCTTAGAGGGGACATGAGTATCAATGATAAAGGGAAATAATACATGTGACTTCATCAAAATTTAAAACTCTTATTCATCAAAAGACACTACTGAGATTAATAAACAACCCAAAGTACAGGAGAAAGTACAACATATAAATCTGACAAAGGACTTCTACCCAGAATATATAAATGACTCCTGTAATTTAGTAATGAAAACACAGCTCAATTATGCATTTGATTTGTGGGAAAAGTTATTAACTGTTTAATTTTATATTCAGCGGTACATGTGCAGATTTGTTATATAGGTAAATTGCATGTCATAGGAGTTTGGTGTACAGATTATTTTGTTACCCAGTTAGTAAACATAGTGCCTATAGGTAGTTTTTTTTTATTCTTATCCTCCTTCCACCCTCCACCCTCAAATAGGCCCCAGTGTCTGTTGTTTTCTTCTTTGTGTCAATGTGTACTCAATGTGTAGTTCCTACTTATAAGTGAAAACATGAGGTGTTTGAGTAGTTTGCTTAGGATAATGGCCTCCGATGCCATCCAGGTTGCTGAAAATGACATAATCTCATTCCTTTTTATGGCTGTGTAGTGTTTCATGGTGTGTATGTAGCACATTTTCTTTATCTAGTTACTGTTAATGGGCACTTCGGTTGAATCCATGTCTTTGCTATTGTGAATAGTATTGCAATGACCACATGCATGCTCTTTATATGTACTCTCAACTGATTCATATATATCTTGTTTAGAATTGCTTTATGTTTTTTTTTGTTGTTGTTGACAAAAATTAACATGCCTTCCAAAGTTAATTCTGTTTATTTACTTCAAACATGTTTATAACTTTTGTCTCATGATATATTAAATTTCCTCTTTCTTCTTTGCTCTGTGAATGTACCTAAGATGCAGAGTTTTGGCTGAGTGGGCCTAAAAAGCAGAGGTAACCGTGAGCACTGATACCACTGTACAGGTGACTTAACAGGAAAGACTGGGTTGATTGAAATCAAGAGAATATGTCTCGTTTTACGCTGATATTTATGGATGTCATGGTGAAATGATCCCAAACAAAAGAGTTCTTCATTTTTATCTGGGATGTTCTGGATTACAGATACTTCATGAGCCATTTTAGTTATTTGTAACACTTACTAAAGAAAGTTGTGCCTGTGGAAACTGTTCAATATACATTTTTAGTTGAATTCATAAGCTTTTCTCAAACTTTAAAAATTAGATAAATAGGCTCACTCATTTCTCATTAATATGTATAAAATCAGTAGAGCAGGGGTATTTATACTTTTAATGGTAGCCTTAGTAGAGTACCCAATGTGCTAAACTTGTTGCATTATTTCCCAAGCCATGTTTAATAGAATTACGTGTTAAGGGAAAAAATTAAATTACATCATCAAAAAGTATTTGAAATACTGCACAATGATTGGGTCATTTCCAGTGATTATAAACATAAGATGGCCCTGTGGTAAAGAATCCTGAGTTTTTCAGAAGTATTTGATTTTGTAAAACTTCTGCTTTTGCTTGAAACTCTATCAATATCTCACAGAACACTAATGCTGGAAGGATCACAATTTGAAAAGCTTGGCATAGGGCAATATCTATCTTATGGAAACTGTCAATTTTTCTTCTTTTATGACTTTTTTTCCTGTTTCCTATTACTTGGCTTTAACATTCTGTGGAGACATTATGCTTAAAGTATATGAAATGTTTAAATCCCTTTAACTTGCTGGCAATTCACAAGGAGGTTTATATTATGTTTAGATACAAATTCTGTTGCCTATAAACTTTTCATTCCTTCATGATGACAACTGTATTAATTTCTTAGGGTTGCTGATACAAATTACCACAAATATAGTGGCTTAAAAAACACAGACTTGTACACTTTCAGTTCTGTGTATCAGAAGGCTGACAGCTGAATTTCTTTTGGAGGCTCTAGAGGAATGTGATAGCCACAATCACATGCCCTCAAATATGTCTTCATTCTAATCTCTGGAACGTGTGATTAGGTGATATTACATGGCAAAGGATAATGAAGATTGCAGAGACAAAGGATAATGAAGATTCTATCACTAATCTTGAAATAGGGAGTTTAACCTGGATTATTTCTGTGGACCCAATGGTCCATAAAAGTGGGAACAGGAGGCAGAAGAAAGTCAGTGTCAAAATGATGCAGCATGAGAATGACAACCAGTTTTGACTTTGAAGATATAAGGGGGGAACATAAGCCATGAAATGTGGTCAGCTACAGAGACTAGAAAAATAAAAAGATTCTCCTCTAGAAGGAGATGTCCTCTAGAAGGAATACAGCCTTCTGGCATTTTGAATTTAGCAAAGAGAAACTCATTTTAAAATTTTGAAATCTAGAAACAGAAGATAATCTGGATGGTTAATTTCATGTGTCAACTTGGCTAGGTCTTAGTACTTAGATACTTGAAACCATACCAGTCTAGATGTCCCTGTGAAAGTAATTTTCAGATGAGATTAATATGTAAATCAGTAGAATATGAGTCAAGGAGTTTATCCTACATAGTGTGGTTGAGTTTCATCCAATCAAATGAAGGAATTAAGAAAAAAATCCTTCACATTTCTGTAAAATAATTCCTTAACATCTCTCTCTCTTCATATATACATTCACACACACACACACACACACACACACACACACACACACAGACACAGACACACACACACATCCCTTATTGGTTTCATGTTCCATGTCTCTTAACACAATAATAAATTTCTATTGTTTTAATCCACCAAGTCTGTGGTAATTTGTTACAGCACTGATAGAAAACTAATATAGAGATAACCCATTTACCTTTTCTTTATAATCCAGGATAATCTCTTTATTTTAAGGTCATGTGATTAGCATCATAATTCACTCTGCAATCTTAATTCTCCTTAACCTTGTAACATAACATATTTATTGATGCTGGATATTAAGATCATTTTTGACCTATTCACATTGCCTCTCTATATAAAAAATATGTATTTATGATTTGTACTGAATCTTAGAATGCATTATGGTTATTAAGTAAACGATGTTAATTCAGACATCACATAGAAATAACATTTTACTAGCTAACTTGTTGTGGGGCAGTTGTTATTGCAAGAGAAAATAAAGTTTTTTTTAATTATCATGCCTTTAACATCATCTTAATTTGTCAATTGTCACTACTCCAATATCCAATAAACATTTAAGTATACAGGATATTAAGTGTCTACTTCAGTTTTGAAATAGGCAAAGATTTATTCAACTTCCCATTTAATTTGCATGGCTTTTCAAAAGTATATTACAAAGATAATAAAGCATATTTTTCTTTTCCAAGGCCAAAATAGTGGCGAAGTGTTGACAGTCCCTCCACGGCTTTGGGCTTTGACAGAAAGAGCCTTGGCTACAGCAAAACCAAAGGGTATTTGAATGGACGAGCAGAAGCGTGATGAAGCCACGTTGGTCGCTGACAGATATATTCCTAAGTACGTGAGTTAGTTCTCAGAGCCTTCTAGGAACAACCAGGTATGTGAGCCGCATTTGCTACCAGCCATCCTAGCTTATAAATCTCAGGAAAACAAATGTTACTTGTTACATGTTCTCGAATAGTTAACCAGTGCTGTTACTAAGGCTTTATGCTTACATAAGATAACAATCAGCATTAAATATTTAGATTGCCATTCTAATACGTAAGAATAGAAAATCTTTTTTTGTTGTTGTTGTTAACAAGGGTGCAGGCTATAGTAGAGAAAGTCCTCATGTAGCAGTTATGATAGCATATTTTGATCTAGTTTAGGACCCAATTGGTCTGTGTCATTGGACAGGTCATTTAACTTTGCCTTCTTTTCTTCCTCTGCAAAACGAAGGACCTTGACTGCATTATCCCAAAGATTTCTGCTGGTTCTTATATCCCTTAGTTCTAATTACGAGTAACTTATCCAATTTCTAATAATTAACATGTATCTGTCTTTATTGGATTGGGTGTTAGGAAAATGGATTGCCTTTATGTTAGTCATACATTCCTATAGGTTAGTCATATGTCCCTGCGTAGAATATAACGTTTTAGTACAGGTACTATGTTCCACACCTGCTTCATACTCCGTATAGCAATAAGAAAAGTACTGGAAAAAATAAACACGTAATACTCATTAAAGTGGATTAAACTAATTTCGAGTATCTCTTATTTGTAGCTGTGTTTTAATATTTGAGCTATGGCCTGGTGTGGTGGGTCACACCTGTAATCACAGCACTTTGAGAGACCGAGGTGAGCGGATTGCCTGAGCTCAGGAGTTTGAGGCCAGCCTGAGCAACACGGTGAAACCCTGTCTCTACTAAAAATACAAAAATTAGCTGGGCGTGGCTGCGTGTGCCTGTAGTCCCAGCTACTCAGGAGGCTGAGGCAGGAGAATTGATTGAACCGGGGAGGCAGAGGTTGCAGTGAGTCAAGATCAAGCCACTGCATTCCAGCCTGGGTGACAGAGTGAGACTCCATCTCCAAAACAAAACAAAACAAAACGACAACAAAACAAAAAACAAACAAAAAATAACAAACAAAAAAATTGAGTTATTTTAAGATATATTGTAATACTACAGATTGTAAATTGTAGTTTTCGGCTTGGAATGCTTCTTGGAGATCTAGAAATTTTCATTATTCTGAATGCTTACTATTAGCTAATAGGCTTGACAAAACCTTAGTCATGACATTCCACAATGCTCCTGGCATTTGATAGGAACCAAGCACTCTACTTGCCATGGTTTCTTACTGCTTATCTTTTACTCTAAGGGCTGTTGGAGCTGGGAAGCATTTGAGATGTGAGGACAATCTCCAGGGGCTGGACAAGTGGCCAATTAGAATGCAAATGGCAGAGACTAGTATTACTGAACCTGGAAGATCAGCGACTACTGCAGCACTGAAAAGGAGTGATAGAAGAAGAAAGGAAAGAATCATTATGTGGTAGCAAAGGAGGTGCAAGTGACCTAGATGTATTTAGGATATGAGTTGGGATAAATGCACAGATGTCAAGGTGTTCAAAGAATCAGCATTCTAGAAAATGAGCTGATCATGGAAGATTGTTTTGTAGGTGATGTTTTCTGCAGTGCCTGTTCCAACTGACAGCAGCAGCTCTAGAAGCTGCTGCCTAATATAATTAAGCTAATAAAAAGATAGAAAATACTTCATTTACAGACTATAATACCTGGAGGAAACAGGAGTCTAAAAATCAATAAAACTTAGTGGTAGAAGAGTAAAAGAAATGTATCTGTGCTGATTTTTCTTGGTAGAAGAAGGATGGTGACTAAAATAATCCATATCACCCTTCCAATAAACCCAGAAACAGAGTCTGGATAAAAAGGGCAGCTGCAGGGAGGTTTTTTTGCTTGCGTAAGTAATAAGAGAAAAGACAAAAATGTCAAATGTAGGCACACATGTTCCATCAGGAGGTGCCATGGAGCAATTTAAAAAGAATTAACAGCCCTGCATTGCCCCTGAAATCTAAGAGGGCATTCGCATATTTCATTTTGGGTTGTTGAAAAGCTAATAGTAGGAGAAAAATCCTCCGATGAAATGAGAATTGCTCCTGAAATATTTCAAAAGGAAACAAACCATCAAAACAAATACTCAAATGCATCATGCACATTTTTGAAAGGTTAAGGATTTTCAAGAAGGAAAATTAGACAACAAAATGTCCTATGTTTTGAAAATTACTCCTCTCACCTCATTGCTGAGAAATCCACAAAATGCTGCATATATTGGCTGTGTATTTCCTCAACTTAAAGGAGTAAAGGAAAGTGGCAATTTAAGAGTAACTTCCTAATAGCAATGAAAAACAAAATTTTAAAATAGATTATTTTCATATTCACTAACTACGCAGTCAGATTCTTTTATAGTTGCATTTTAAACCTAGATGTCCTTGGGCTGCCCACTCTGTTATCAAATCAAGTGCATATTCATCCAACAAGAATAGAATTAATATACCATATTAGATTAAAATATTATTACAGAAATAAAAAATTAGATCAAAGTTAACAATTACCACTATACTTTATTTTCCTATGCCCTTCTAAATTCACGTACATATGTACATATATAATACATATACATAGTTAATAGCATAAAACAGAACTAATATTTTATGGCTATATTTTCACTTAGAATTTAGTAAGCTTTCTTTTACATTTATACTGATATTGCTGTGCTTTCTTTTCTATTATATTTTCATTTTGAAAAGTTTATAACATTTTTTAGAATTTATTTAAAATATAGGCAACTTAAACATATGCATTGACTATTCTTAGATTATGAATAGTTTGAAATCAATATTTAATAATTTAGAATTTAATAAAGTTGTTTCCAATTTATTTTTTATGTTAGAGATAAAAAATTCCAAAATATATCACCATGGATACAGAAAGTAAAATGTTAGTAAATGCAGATCTAATGTTTCCTTGAAAATCATTTTCAGTGATCACATGATGGCCTAGTATGTAAGTTAGAGTGACAGTCTTTCTCTCAATAAAAACTTAAATATTTGTAAAATGAATAAATTATATTAATGAATGAATACTTTTTTTGTTTGTTTTGTTTTGTTTTGCTTTTTAGATGGAGACTATATCACTGTCACCCAGGCTGGAGTGCAGTGGCATGATCTTGGCTCACTGCAACTTCCGACTCCCGAGTTCAAGGATTATCCTTCCTCAGCCACCTGAGCAGCTGGGACTACAGGTACATGCCACCACGCCTGGCTAGTTTTGTTGTTGTTGTTGTTGTTGTTGTATTTTTAGTACAGGCAGGGTTTCACCGTGTTAGCAGGATGGTCTCAATCTCTTGACCTCGTGATCTGCCTGCCTTGGTCTCCCAAAGTGTTGGGATTACAGGTGTGAGGCACTGCGCCCAGCCCGGATAGGTCTATTTTTAAAACAACAACAACAGCAACAACACACACATAGTAAAAGTCATTATTTTACTGCAAAAGTCTGGACTTCGTTATGTTTAATGGAGTTAAATAGTGACCTTGCTAATCTTTTATAATCACTTACAGAAATGTTTGCAGATGTAAAATTATATTTTCAGTATTTGTCATCCATACAGTCCTAAACATATGGATATTGGAGTAGTAAACATCCTACTCAAAAGTGAGCCACACTAAAGGCCATTTTAGAAAACAAAATTAAAATAAGTTGATTTTTCCCTCCCCTTTTTCATCACGTGTCCACCTTTGAGCTGCTCTTCCTTTCTGTACTATCACCAGGAATAAAACCTGTTGCATATCCAGAAAGGGTAGCTGCTAAACAAGTTGTCGCAGGTTAACATTTGGGGTTAATTGACATGTGAACGCTATGGAATTATTGGCCCTGTGAGGAATTTTAATAAGGAAATTGACTCTGAACTCTGCACTAATCCATTTGTCTCATCACAGTCTTATAAGGAAGGACTAGACTTTCCATTAGACTGTCAGTTAAAATTACCAGAAACATTTTTTATGATATCTGTGCCATATCTAATTCTTCTTAGGCTCAACTAACTTTAAAGTAGGACAAAAGCAGAGTGAGAAAGCAGGAGCACTATTAGATCCCCAGGGGAAAAATGCACGATAAGTCAGGCAGCTGAAGATGGTGATTGTAATTAGTATTTACTGTGAATATTATTTAGATTAAAAAACATTTTATTTGTTATTTCAGCACTATCACATGGGGTGATTAAACTTGCAGTTATTTACAATAAAATCAATATACTGAAAATTATGGTCACGTAGCTAAAAATACCTTTTTTTTTCAAAACATATTTATCTTCTTTATATAGTGTCTATGTTCCTTAATGAATATATTGAAACTGAATGTTTGTAAATGGTCTATTACTTTGTCATTGGCAGATATTGAAATCTAATGAATAACTTCCAGCTACTACTCAGTTGACAGCAGTAATTGAATTAGTTTCCTTAATTTTAGATTCTGAAAATTTTATTTCTCCCAACTTTCTGATAAGTACCCAGTGATATTCAAACAAATACCTCATTTCAGGGCTTATTATATAAAGAATTTCTTTTTTTTGGTAAAGCAAAGTGACTATTAAATTCCTCAATTAATCTTGTTATTTTGTAATTATGTAAATTGCGTTCTTTTTTGGAATATGATGTACTTGTAACTGAGCATAGAAGCTTAATAAAAATTCTTCCTTACGACTAGCAAATTATTTCCTGAAAAATATAGGAAACTTTAGTGAGGTAAATACAAAAGATTGGCAACCGTTAGGAAGCTGTAAAGCAATTTATTAGAGTATATAAAAGCTATATTAGCAACACGGGTGTACTCTTAACACTAACTCAAATACTAAAGACTATGATTAGCTGTAATTTTTGCCTTCTGGCATTAAATTCAATGTGCTGTACATATTCAGTGTACTACTATGATTTAAACTAGTGAAATGTAAAAATGTACTCTGGGGCTTGTACTAACCATGTATTAATAAATTGTAGTAACCATGTGGTGTAATTAAAAACCTTCACTCAGCAGCAAATGTTAACATCTATGTTACTTTAGGTTATTAGAAGCTACCAAAGTAGACATTTATTGGTTTACCCATTTACTCAAAATATACATTAATTTCCTATTGTTGCTATAACAAATTACCACAAATTTAGTGACTTAAAGAATACATATTTGTTATGTTACAGATCTGTTGTTCAGTGGTCTGAAATAGGTCTTATGGGCTAAAATCCAGGTATCAGCAGAGTTGTGTTCTTTCTGAAGGCTCTAGGGGAGAATCAGTTTCCTTGCTGTATTTAGCTTAGAACTTATTTGCATTCCTTCTCTAATGACCCCTTCCTCTAATTTCAAAGCACATCACTACAATTCTACTTCTGGTTTCATATCTCTTTTCTAACTCAGATCCTCCTGTCTTCTCCCTCTATTATTGATCATCTACCGCATACCAGATCTCAAGCTAAATGCTGGGTATATAATGGTAAGGGGGACTTAGTTCATGACAATGGAGCTTAATTTTCGTCAGAGAGCCAGAATAAAAAGGTAGAGTGAACACATTTATCCACTACACTTAGAAGTTCTTTACTATGGCTTATCGAAACTTCATGAATCCATCCTCATGAGTTACAAGGAAGATATTTTAAGCTAGCAAATTTATCTCTGCAGAGTTGGTTTAAAAAGTTTCTTTTGAGTAACTCATTTGCTTTTCAGTAAGTTTGCATTATGTCCAATTTCTTCCCTTCTATTTATTTCTAAGAAGGTTACCAGGGTAGAGAATGGGGCTTCATCTCTTCCCAGAAGTAGAAGAGAGAGTTTTGAAACCAGTTGATATCAACTGCCTTCTTGCTAGTCTCTACTGAGCCAATCTGGTCTAGTTCCTAGATCCAGTGCGTTGATTTCTTATCAGGTGTGGCTGATGAAAGTATACTTGGTTTTCTAGAAAACTTTCAAAGCTTAATGGCTTTCTTTGGATGGCGAAACCAACAAATTTTTGGAACTTTTAGATGTGATAAATCCTGCAGGTTCATGTGGTGCCTCAAACATCCTATACCTGACACCAGCTAATCTGTTACCTTTCAGCTACTTGCACTTCTGTCTGGAGTGTCTCCAAAAGGCAAGGTGATGTTTTGAATTATCTCTGGGATATAGGGTAACTTATGGATCCCTTAAGACATTTAACCATCATTCTCAGCAAACTATCACAAGAACAGAAAACCTAACACCGCATGTTCTCACTCACAAGTGGGAGTTGAACAATGAGAATGCATGGACTTAGGGAGGGGAATATCACACACCGGAGCCTGTTCGGGGTGGTGGGGGAGGGATAGCATTAGGAGAAATACCTAATGTAGGTGATGGGTTGATGGGTGCAGCAAACCACCATAGCACATGTATACCTATGTGACAAATCTGCACGTTCTTCACATGTACCCCAGAACTTAAAGTATAATAAAAACAAAAAGTTATTAGTAGGTATTTTGATTTTTGTGCCTTTCCCTTTTTTAATCCAGTTATTTGTTTTCTTACTATTGAGTTGTTTGATTTCCTTATATATTTAGGATATTAATCCCTTATCAAATGCATAGTTTGCAAAGATTTTCTCTCATTATGTAGGTTGTGTCATTACTCTGTTGACTGTTTCCCTTGCTGTGCAGAAGTGTTTTAGTTTTATGCAGTTTCAATAAAAATCCATTTTGTTTTCTCAAAACAAAATAGTTGAGAGAGTCTCTCTGTCTCTCTTTTATGCTCTTTCACCTTTTATTTCACCTCTCCTTTCATCTAACCCAATGATGCCATTAATCTTCTGGGGTTGACATTGGACCATCTAGCTTAGTAGTCAAAGTTCTACTGAGAAAATGAGATAAAAATTCCTTTAGCTTTTGTCTCTCTTTCTCAGCCTAGTGAAGAGTTTTCCTTCCCCAGGCTGATTTCTCTTAGAGAAGGGGATTCTAACATTTCTTACATCTCCTTTGCTCTATTCTCTTTCTTCTTCCCACATTGGGTAAGATAGAAATCTTCTATTGGCTTATAACAAAACCTATAGTCAATGTCCCTGGGGGCTGGTTCTTGATATGTTGACAGGAAAGAAGGAATTTAGAAACTTTTCCTTGGATTATTTTAATGGCTATTTTATATTATGAATTTAAGAATAAATCATCTTTGATACTGAAAGTTAAGATATGAAACCTACATTCTCAGTAGCATCAGTCTTCTCTCTAATTCCTGTTGATTGATTTGATGAGTGGGAAGCTACAGGACAAAAAGATTTACATGGCTTGAAAATGTTTTGGAACCATCACAGATTATCCCTGATCATTATATTGTATAGAATATATATGAAGGTTGTTATGAGTTAAGGAGATGATAGAAGGAATTACAAAAGGTTGCTTATTTTATGTTGGGCAACCAAATAATACCCTTCTGGAAAGTGGGAATTGAGCTAAGACTATGAGGAAGGGTAAGAGCTGCTGTTTGAGCATGAGGGGAAATGTATTTTGGTTAAAAAAAAAAAAAAAGCCATGTATACGTTCTGAGGCAATGAAGAGTATTGTATGTTCAACGAAACAAAATGAAGACTAGCATGACAAAAGTTATTCTGAGTGGTAGGATATGTAGCTAGAGGTGAAGTTGGATAGAAAGGTAGAAATCAAAAAGGAGGTACCTTATTAATCACAGGAATTTGGATTAGATTTTAACTATAAAACAAAGCCATTAGAGAGTTTTAGGCTGGGTTAGTATATTTTCCTCTCTGTGTTTCAACAAAGCTATACTTCTTATGATATGGCATAGTGCTGCCCAGTAAAAATGTATCATAAGCCACTGATGTAACCATAATGGAAACCATACATAATTTAAAATTTCAAGAAGCCTTATTTAAAAGTAAAACTAATCAGGTAAAATTAATTTTAATAATGTACTTTTAAAATACAACATATTCAAAATATTCCAATGTGTAAAGTTTTCAATTAAATATTTTATATATTACCTTTATGTTAAATCTTCAAAATTCTGTGTGACTTTATGCAGATAAGCCATGTTTACAATATTTCTTAGCCATCCTGTGGCTATTATTTATTCTATTTGGAAGTACAGATATAGAAAGTAGAGTGGGCAAAAGTGAACATGAGTTCAGAGAAACATGTTATGGGATGTTTAGCATTTTCTTGGCAAAAGATGACTTTGAAAAGAAAAAGAGAATGGCAGCAGAGGTTGAGGTGAAATGGGAAGATTTGTGGGGACTCAGGGAAAGATGTACATCAAGGAGAACTCATAGACAGAATCCTAATATTTTAGTTTAAGTAACTGAAATGGCTGATTATATCATTTACTGATGACAAGCTAGGGCCAATTTTGTAGAAAGACTAGATATGAAAGATAATCTATTAATCTACTCTTGGAGGATAAGTGAATGGAAGCAATGAAGAGTAATCCTAAAATCTCTGGGTTTTTGCTATATTTTCCTTTTTTTATTTCACAAATCACCCAGAAGCAACATGAAAAATTAGAAATTAAATTGTAAAATCCATCTTTGACAAAACTCAAAACTAACTGCTATCCCCAACCAAATCTAGTAAATATCAAACAAGGGTGTGGAACAGATAGGAACAGGAGACCTAGACTTTCAGACATGCCTAGAATTGCTCAGGAAATCAATACCAGTGTTGTTATCTAGAACTATGTATGCGCCTGACTCTTCTATTTAAATATTTTTAATAGACATGTTTATATGCCTCATTATGAATTTTCAAAACACAACTCAAAGTTAATGGCACACACCGAAGTGCGCAATCAATGATGACTTTTTTGGCCATATTTGGAAAGGGTATGTAGACTTGTATTAGGAACTTTTCTGGTCCCAGTTTGATTTCAATAAGTAGCAATAGAAGCAAAGATGAATAAGAGATGCCACATGTACAGTAAGCTCCCTACTGGTAATGTGAACATGAGTATTATGAGCAATGTTGTTTATTTTGATTAGCTGGATAGAACTCATACATACAGTCGTGTTCCTTAAAAGCACTTCTGTTAGCTTTCAACATATCCTTGGCTATTCCTCCCACCAGAACACAGACAAAAACCAAACAAAAATCTTTGATCCAGAAAGAACTTCCTCATTCACAAATGAGTAGTCAGAATAAAGAGAATAAAGATAGTGCAAAATAAATGAGAAAAGAAAAAATGCATATAAATAAGTCATTAATAATTTTTTTCTAAAATAATTAACAATTTTGACTACTTATGTCTTTATTAAATCCCCAAATTTAACCATCCAAGACTTCAGAGCGGAAATACAAGAGCTTAAGGCAATTACAAAAAGATAACAGAAATGAAGCAACCATGAGCAGAATTCAGAGGAGAAACAGGAGAGAGTTGCTGACTTCTATTAACAGAAATACATACACCTACTATGCACTCTCAAAAATTAAAATTTTAAAAATTAAAATAATAAAAAATTGTTAACAACACCACCATCACCAAATAGAAATCAAATTGGAATCAGCCTTAGAGAATAAAATAAAATCATGGAAAATAATAGTGACAAGGATATCACGATTGAGAAAAACAAGTAAATGAAATGGAAATGAAATAAAATGAGCTAAAAAGAAAATTATGGACATTTAAGACAAAATAGAATGGATATATGTAATTGGTGGGTGTTTGTTTATTATTTGTTTGAGACAGGATCTTGCTCTGTTGCCCAGGCTGGAGTGCAATAGTGGAATCTCAGATCACTGCAACCTCCACCTCCTGGGCTCAAGCAATCCTCGCACCTTGGCCTCCCAAGTAGCCAGGACTACAGGGGCCTGCCATCACGCCTGACTAATTTTTGTATTTCTCGTAGAGATGGAGTTTGGCCATGTTGCCCAGGCTGGTCTCGAACTCCTGAGCTCAAGTAATCCACCTGCATCTGCCTCCCAAGATGCTGGGATTACAGGCATGAGTCACTATGCCCGTTATAATTGATGTTAGAAGAGATAAAAAATAATAGAATGAAAAAAGTTTATTTTTTTAAATTGCAGAAGTAAGAGACTTTATATAATGAACAGGCTCAATAAGTTGCACGCAAAATTGACACCGAATATTTAACAATGAAATATCTATTAGATATTTCAAATAGATTTCAAATATATAGCATGCATCTTTTGTTAGTCAAGCCAAAAAATTGTTACATATGAGCATAAACACATCATCAGTTTGTCCTCATAGTTCTTTATCATAATGTTTGTCCATAGAAGAATTTAAGCAGTGCTTATTAAGTCTTGAGGGAAAAATCTTATATTCAATGGAAAAGTTGTTCATGGGTAAAGGCATACAACATATATGTTTTGCCCTGAACATGCAAAAACTCCTAGGCTTAGTTTCTCTGATCACTTCTTAAAACAAACAACTGTAGTACAAATGTCATCTTATAAAGCATTAGTGAGAATCTATATTCAAAGTACTGACAATGAGCATGATATTTACAACTATGGAACTGAAATATAACTAAATGTAGGGATTGAGATTTCAAAGAAACATATACGTATTTCAAATCTTGATAATGTAGGAATGTTATAAGTCATAAAAGTTGAAAGAAGAAATGCTAGAGAAGTTGAGAGATGGTAAAGAACACTGATTTTTCTCATCTTTTATTACCAGAGATAGAATGTTTTTTAATTTGATAAGAAAAATGGAGATAAAAGATAGTTAGCAATAGATTAAGCGAACAACACTAAGAAAATAATAGACCTTGATTGTATAGAGTCTTTGAGATAAACTCTACCCAATTCTTTTTTTTTTTTTTTTTTTTTTTTTTGATGGAGTTTCACTCTTGTTGCCCAGGCTGGAATGCAATGGTGCAATCTGGGCTCACTGCAGCCTCCACCTCTCATGTTGAAGCAATACTCCTAACTCAGCCTCCCAAGTAGCTGGGATTACAGGAACCTGCCACCACACCTGGCTAATATTTTGTATTTTTAGTAGAGAGGGGGTTTTGCCATGTTGGGCAGGCTGGTCTTAAACTGCTGACCTCAGGTGATCTGCCTGCCTCGGCCTCCCAAAGTGCTGGGATTACAGGTGTGAGCCCCCACACCTGGCCAATGCTATCAGATTCTTAAAGAGAAAAATTCCATTGCTACTTACATTGTTCCAGGGCAAAAAATAAAAAATTAAAAAATAAAAAGGGGGACAGATTTCAATTTTATCTTATCAAGTAAGCATAAAACTGAGAACACAATTTAACAGAAAGAGAACAAAATATAAAATTATACACTGATCTCACTTATAAACAGGATTTGCATTTTCATTCCTAATGTTAAATAATTAGCTAACCAAGTCAAGTGACATATTAAAATAACCCTAGTGAAGCTCGTTCGAGCAGTGTTAAAATGGTTCAACATCAGTGAAGTTATTAATATAGTTCACTGTGTTAATAGATCAAAAAAAAAATGAGCAATTCCACAAATAATGAAAAGGTACTAAAGGAAATTAAACATCCATTCTTAATAAAAATATAAATATACAATGTATGGATATTTCATTAATATTAATATAGAATAAATATAGTCTGCATAGTGCATAATGGAAGAAATGCTAGGAAAAACTGCATTCAAATTATGAATAAAATAAAGATGTCCACTATCACCATTATTATTTAGAACAAATATAGAAGTTCTAGCCAATACAATTATACAAGAAGAAAAATAAAATTAGAAAATTCAGAAAAAAGAATAAACTTATTTTCATATATATTACATTATATTGCATATATATTATTTGTGTGTGTATATATATGTGTATATATATAGTGTGTGTGTATCAACCAAAACTTTAAAAAAAAAAAGACAATTCAAAATTTCAGCAATGTCACTAGGTATTTCCAAGATGTTCTGTAAAATACATTCATATAATGTCTACTGTTACATACAGGCTTGTTTGATCATGGAAAGGACAAAAGAAGATAATTGAAATGTTAGGAAAAATAAAATAGATAAAATTGTCATATAATTTAAAATATGCTGTTTGGTTCCCAGAGTCAACAAAGAAACAAAGAAAACAAAAGATAAAAATATAACAATGTTACATAGAGAATGGATGTTATGTAATGGAATATTGAGTATACATTTAAAGATCTTATTTTAAAACAACATTTTTATGGATGGTATTTGATTTAGCATGTTCTCCTGCCTTAGCACAAATAAATGAAAAGATATTAATGTTCATCTGTATTGGAATATGATTATCTGTGACTCACCGAGAGTTTTTAATAGACATTCCTTCAGTTATAAAAATAATGTATAAAATATATGAGAAACATAATTGGCTCAAATATTAAGAAAATAATCTCCATATTAGTTGAGGTAAACTTTTGGTCTCAGATTCTAAGATATGTGGCTAGTATTTAAATATGGAGAAAATAGTTTATTTATTGGAAAGAGCACTTGAATATAGATTCTTGTCTTGCTTGTGCCAATGCTAATTACTTAGTGATATTTAGTACCTTTTTTCCTAATATTAAATATATGTTAAAGGATAAACAGAACAAAATGACATATGTTTCAGTTGTCTAATTCTGTGCAACAGACCACCACAATATTTAGTAGCTTTAGATAACAATCATCTATATTGTGACAAAACACAGTTTGAGAAGAGTTTGAAAGGAATGGCTTTTCTCTGATCCATGTAGGTTCCCTTCACCTGGGGTGAACTGGGCTAGAAGACACCCTTCTAAGATGGCTTCTTCAAATGCTTAGCAGAGTTGTTGACTCTTGTCTGGGAGCTCATCTGGGGCTGTGATTTGGGAAGGCTCAATTCCTCTCCATTGGGGCTTTTTGATGATACTTGTTTCTTCACAGTATGGTGGCTGGTTTTCTATAGTGTCTTCCAATAGACCAGAGAAGAAGCTTCATTTTTTTTTTAACATAGCCTGAGACTCATTGTGTCACTTCTACCACATTCTATTGATCAAACCAGTCACCAAGGCCAGCTCAGATTCCACGGAAGGGGAATTAGATTTCACCTCTAAATAAGAAGTGAAATAAGAATTTTTAGCAATCTTTGACCTACCATTATATAAATGCAAGTAACAATAATTTCTTAAAGAATATAGTCTGGCCTGGCGCCGTGGCTCACACCTGTAATCTCAGCACTTTGGGAGGCCGAGGTGGGTGGATCACGAGGTCAGGAGATCGAGACCATCCTGACTAACACGGTGAAACCACTCTCTACTAAAAATATCAAAAATTAGCCAGGCATGGTGGTAGGCACCTGTAGTCCCAGCTACTCGGGAGGCTGAGGCACCGGGAGGCGGGAGGCAGAGCTTGCAGTGAGGCGAAACCGTGCCACTGCACTCCAGCATGGGTGACAGAGCGAGACTCTTGTCTCAAAAAAAAAAAAAAAAAAAAAAAGAATGTAGTCTATATTATCTTTTGTGCATAAAGTGAACTTCAGGCAATTATTAGAAAGTCAGAATGATTATTTGTACTAAAAATGAATGCTAATATAAACATCCCTACTCAGTCATCAAAACGGTATAAAATATAATCACATTCTTATAGTTGTGAGGAATTGGCTAATACTTGATATTAACCTTAGGGATTATGTTATCCACATTCAAAACATCAGAAGTTTAAATGATAAGATTTATAGAATAAAAGAAAAAAAGAGGCACATTTGTGATGTTGGGATTTTGCCTTCTTTTGAATGGCCTTGAAAATTAAACTTTTCACACCTCAGGTGGGAGTTTTCCAGTAACTGAATATTCATGTAAAATTCCACAGCCTCTCAGATAAATGTGGCAGTTTTCTGACTTCAAATGGTAGAACAATAATGATTAAATAGCAAATAATGATATAAAATATAATCACATTCTTATGCTTAAAAGATGAAAATTACAATTTTATCATTATAGCAGTAATTCACTATCAACAAACATATCCTAGAATTATTCTCTGCTTGATAAAGGTTTTTGTATAACACATACTTAATGAAGAAAACACAAACTAGTAGCTCTTCAAAATATTCTGTAATTTTTTTCATCATAAAGTATTAAATATCTGACCATATTTCATAAACATCTCAAGTGTATTATCTGTATAATTCTGTATATCAGAGTACTATGGTACAAACATAGTATATAGATCGACAAGTCAGTGTCCCATGTTTGGTCTAGGTTTATGAGTTTAAACAAAGAATAAGTTTTCATCAAAAATCAAACTAGAAAATTGCTACTGGCCATTTAAAAAATCATGCCTTCAGTGTCCTCTTTCTCATGATGTGCCCCTGCTTTACTTTTGAGAAACCGCATACCTAAATCTTTTTTTTTATACAAAATCCTAAAATGCTGATTCATGGTACTGTCAATTTATGAATTCCAACCTCAACCAGTGCTTTGGTATATGCGTTTGATTTACATTTTAAAGCCCTATTCAACTCCCTTTCTTTACTACACACACAGTTATTTTAGAATATCTGTCACTGTCCTCAATACTCTAACCCCTCTCCGTTTACTTTCAGCAGACAAAAGATCTTTAACTGAGAAAAATAATTCACTAGTCCTAAATTTCACTTCCCATTTTTGTCTATAGTTGAAAGTGTAGTCACTGGATGACTAGGGGGTCACTGAAATGTTTTCAGGAGTCTGTGAAGTCAGAATTATTTTCATAGCATTGAGGTATCCTTGTCCTTTTTACTGTGGCTATTTGCAGTGATGGTGGAAAAACAGTGGTGGGCAAAACCGATGGTGCCCTAGTACAAATCATGGCAGTGGCACCAAACTGTAATACTCATCATTGAACCCTCATTGCTCTGTACTGGAAAGTAAAAGAAAATAAAATGCCAGTTTAACTTAAGAACATCTTTGTCTTAGTCCATTCCTGCTGCTATAACAAAATACCACAGATTGGGTTATTTACAAATGATAGAAATGCATTTCTCACAGTTCTGGAGGTAGGAAGTTCCAGACAAAAACACCAGTGAATTCAGTATCTTGTGAGGACTGCTTTCTGATTCCAAGATTGCCAAGATGGCACCTCCTTACTGTAGCCTTACTTGGAGGAAGTGGGCAAAAAGGGCACACCTGTGTCCTCACATGGGAGAAATGACTTAAGGAGACCAGGGCACTCCAACCTCTTTCTTAAAGTCAATAATCCCACTCATGAGAACTCTGCCTTCATGATTTGATCACACCCTTAGGGCCCAACTCCTTACGCTGGAGATTAAGTTTCAACATATGAATTTAGGGGACACATTCGGACCACTGAAGTATTTGATAAAGTCGCAAAAACTTGCGATCTTATAAAATATTCTGAGATGATATGGCGAATATGCATAGAGCACTTGTGCTGCCTATAAAACAAGGTATTTTTCTTGGGAAAAAAAACTTTTGTGATTGTTTGAGTTGGGAGTTGAACTAGCTACTTTTTGAAAATGGAATACTATTTTCACTGGAAAGAACAACTGATAAAAAAGGAAGGTTATTTAGATAACTATTTGGCAGACATTTTCACAAAAATAAATGAGGTGGGCCTTTCACTTTGGGGAAACTACTGGCAATATTTGTTTCCAATGAAAAAATGTGAGCTTTCAAGTGAATATTAGGAGTTTAGATTATGTATATTCTCCAATGTAAGACTGACAGTTTCTCTATACTCACTTTTCTGATAAATTTTTTAATGTAAATAAATGCATTTATTTATTTATTCATTTATATTTTTTAGTTTTAATTTTCATAGCAAACTTATTCCAGATTATATTGTAACTAGCAATGTCAAAGCTTACCAAATTCATCTCAATTATGTCAGTATTGTTAATATTCTTTTGCAAATTAGGTAGGTGTATCCATTCTTTAAAAATTTTTTTCAGCTTTTATTTTAGATACAGAGGGTACATGTATAGGATTATTTCATGGTTATATTGACCCTAGGTAGTGAGCATAGTACCCAATAGGTAGTTTTTCAACCCATGACCCCCATCCTCTCTCCCTGGCGTAGTAGTCTGTAGTGTCAATTTTTCTCGTTTATGTAGACATGTGTTCAGTGTTTATCACCTACTTTTAAGCGAAAACATACAGTATTTGCTTTTCTATTCCTGTGTCAATTTGCTTAGGATAATGGCTTTCAGCTCCATACATGTTGCTATAAAGAATATGATTTGATTTTTTTTACAGCTGCATAGTATTCCGTGGTGTCTATATACCATATTTTTTTTTTATCCAATTCTTCACTGATGGGCACCTAGGTTGATTTCATGTATTTGCCATTGGGAACATCATAGTAATGAACATAGGAGTGCATGTATCTTTTTGGTATAATGATGTATATTCCTTTGGGTATATACCTGGTAATGAGATTGCTTGGTCAAAGGTTAGCTTTGTTTTTAGTACTTTGAGAAATCTCCAAACTGCTTTCCATAGTGCTTGGACTAATGTACATCCCCACCAAAAGCATAAGCATTCCCTCTTCTCCACAGCCTCAGCAGTATCTGTTGTCTTTTGACTTTCTAATAATAGCCATTCTGACTGGTGTGAGATGGTATTATTGTGGTTTCGATTTGCATTTTTCTGAGGATTAGTGGTGATAAACATTTTTCATATTTTGTTGGCTGCTTGTAAGTCTTCTGAGAAGTGTCTCTTCATGCCTTTTGCCCCTTTTTAATGGGGTTATTTTTTGCTTGGTTGATTTGTTAAGTTGCTTATAGATTCTGGATATTGGCTAATATCCAGAATATTGAATGTATGGTTTGTGAAAGTTTTTCCCATTCTATAGATTGTCTGTTTACCCTGTTGATAGTATCATTTACTGTGCAGAAGCTCCATAGTTTAATTAGGTCTCACTGTAACTTTTGTTTTGTTGCAATTGCTTTTCAGATGTGGCCACAAATTTTATGCCAAGGCCAATGTCACAAAGGTTATTTCCTAGTTTTTTTTTTTTTTTCTTTTTTAGGAATTTATGGTCTTACATTTAAGTCTTTAATCCATCATGAATTAATTTTTACATGTAGTGAAATGAAGGGGTCTAGTTTCCATCTCCTGCATATGGCTAGACAGCTTTCCAGCACCATTTATTGAATAGAGAGTCCTTTCCTGATTATTTGTTTTTGTCAGCCTTGTCAAAGATCATATAGTTGTGAATGTTTGGCTTTATTTCTTAGTTTTGTATTCTGTTCAGTTGGTCTATATGTCTGTGTTTGTATCAATACCAATACCATGCTGTTTTGGTTACTGCATCCTTTGACATCAGGTACTGTGATGACTCTGGCTTTGTTCTTTGAGTTTAGAATTGTTTTGGCTGTTCGGTTCTTTTCTGGTTCCATGTGAATTTCAGAATAGTTTTTTTCTAGTTATGTGAAGAATGACACTGGTCGTTTAATAGGGCTAATGTTGAATCTGTAAATTGTTTTGGGCTATATAGCCAATTTTATAACATTGGTTCTTCCTGTCTATGAGCATGGGATGTTTCCTCATTCATTTTTGTCATCTCTGATTTATTTCATCAGTGTTTTGTAGTTCTCCTTGTAGTTGTATTTCACCTCCTTGGTTAACTGTATTCCCAGGTATTTCATTTTCTTTGTGGCTATTACAAATGAGATTGTTCTTGATTTGCCTCTCAGCCTGGATGTTTTTGGTGTACAGAAATGCTACCGATTTTTATATATTGATTTTGTATCCTGCAACCTTGCCAAAATCATTTATCAGTTCTAGTAGCCTTTTGGCAGTGTCTTTAGGGTTTTCTAAGTTTAGAATCATATCATCAGCAAAGAGGGAGACTTTGACTTCTTTTTCTATTTGGATACTTTTTATTTCTTTTCTTGCTGATTGCTCATAGTACCGTATGTTAAATAGGAGTGGTGAGAGTGGGCAAACTGGCCTCATTCTAGTTCTCAAGGGGAAGGGTGCCAGCTTTTGTCCATTCAATATGATGTTGGCTGTGGGTTGGTCATTGATGGTATGTTCCTTTAATGTTCCTTATTATTATTTTGAGGTATGTTCCTTTAATGCCTATCCTGTTCAGGATTTCTTATCATAAAATGGTGTTAGATTTTACTGAAAGCTTTTTATGCATCCATTGAGATGATCATATGGTTTCTGTTTTTAATTCTGTTTATGTGGTACATCAGATTTATTTATTTGTGTATTTTGAACTAATTTTACAGTCTAGGAATAAAGCCTACTTGATCATGGTGAATTAACTGTTGGATGTGCTGCGGGATTCAGTTTGTTAGCATTTTATTGAGGATTTTTGAGTCTGTGTTCATTAGGGATAGTGGCCTGAGGTTTTCACTCTTTGTCTTGTTGCCAGGTTTTGGTATTATGATTATTCTGACCTCATAGACTGAATTAGAGAAGAGTCCCTCCTCCTCGATTTTTTGGAATAGTTTCAGTAGGACTGATACCAGTTCTTTTTATTTCTGATAGATTTCAGCTATGAATATATATGATTGTGGACATTTTTGGTTGTTAGGGTTTTTTTTAATTACTGATTCAATTTCAGAGCTTGATATTGGTCTATTCAGTGTTTCAATCTCCTCCTGATTCAATCTTGGGAGAGTGTGTGCATGTATCTAGGAATTTATCCATTTCCTCTAGATTTTCTCATTTGTGTGCATAGAGCTGTTTATCGTATTATCTGAGGATCTTTTGTATTTCTGTGGGATCAGTTATAATGCCGTCTTTGTCATTTCTGATTATACTTATTTGAATTTTCTCTTTTTTTATTTGCTAATCTAGCTAGCAGTCTATCTTATTTTTTCAGGGAACAAATTATTGGTTTCATTTACCTTTTTTCTGGATTTTTGCATCTCGATTTTATTAAGTTATGTAATTTTAGTTATTTTCTTCTGCTTGTTTTTTGGTTTGTTCTTTTTAAAGTTACATTATTAATCTGAGATCTTTCTAACTTCGTGATGGAAGTATTTAGGGCTGTAAACTTTCCTGTTTATACTGCTTTTGTTATATTCTGGAGATGTTGTTTCCCAATTTTTATTAATTGCAAATAATTTTTTCATTTCTGCCTTGATTTCTATGTTCACCCAGAAGTTGTTCAGGAGCAAGTTAACTTCCATGTATTTGTGTAGTTTTGAGAGATGTTCTTGATATTGATTTCTGTTTCTATCAATCTTCTTGATTTCTATTTCTATTGTACTGTGGTCCAATAATGTAGTTGATATGATTTCAATTTTTTAAAAATGTATTAAGACTTGCTTTATGACTGAGCATGTGTTCAATCTTAGAATATGTTCCATATGCAGATTAAAAGAATGTATATTCTGTAGTTATTGGGTATGGTAGTCTGTAGATGTCTGTTAGGTCCAATCGGTCAATTGTCAAGTTTTAAGTCCAGAGATCGTTGTTAGTTTTCTGCCTTGATAATCTGTCTAATGTGGTCAGTGGGGTGTTGAAGTCTCCCACCATTATTGTGTGGTTCTCTAAGTCTTTTCATAGGCTAAGTAGAACTTTTAAATGAATCTTGATGCTCTAATGTTGGGTGCATATATCCATATACTTAGGATAGTTAAGGCTTCTTGTTGGATTGTACCTTTTATTATTATGTGATACCATTCATTGTGCTTCTTAAGGTTTTTTGTTTAAAGTCTGTTTCATCTAATATAGGAAGAGTGATTCCTGTTTGTTTTTCATTTACATGGTTGATCTTTCTTCATCCCTTTACTTTGGGCCTGTGGGTGTCATTACAGGTGAGATGGGTCTCTTGAAGACAACAGAGGGCTGTATCTTGTATTTTTATCCAAACTGCCATTCTGTGTTTTTTAAGTGGGGGCATTCTGCCCATTTTCATTCAAAGTCGGTATCCATGTGTGTGATTTTGATCTTGTATCTTTTGCTTAGTTGGTTTTTCTGTAGATTTTATTGTGAGTTGCTTTATAGTGCCTGTTGACAATGGACTATGTGTTTAAGTGTGTTTCTGTGATAGCAGGTATCATTCTGTTGAACTCTTTTAAGGCTGGTCTAATTGAAACATGGTCTATCAGCATTTGCTTGTCAGATGAGGATTTCATTTCTTTTTCATTTATGAAGCTTCTTTGGCAGGATATGAAATTTGGGGTTGGAAATTCTTTTCTTCATGGATGCTGAAAATTGTCCCCTAATCTCTTCTGGCTTGTAAGATTTCTGCTGAGAGGTCTGCAGCTGTCCTGATGGCATTCTCTCTGTATGTAACTTAAACCATCTGTCCAGCTGCCTTTAAGATTTTTTCTTTTGCATTGACTTTGATGAATCTGATTACTATGTGCCTTGGTGATAGTCACCTTGCATAGTATCTAGTCAAAGTTCTCTGTATTTCTTGAATTTGCATGTCAACCTCTCTGGTGAGATTAAAGAAATGTTCATAGATTATATACTCAAGTATATTTTCCAGGTTGTTTATTCTCTCTCCTTCACTTCAGAAATGCCAATGAGTCATGGATTTAGTTTCTTTACATAATCCTGTATTGGAGGTTTTGTTCATTTTTCCTAATTTGTTTTTCTTTATTTTTGTCTGATCAAATTGATTTGAAGAACTGATCTTAAAACTCTGAGATTCATTCCTCATATTGGTCTATTCTACTGCTAATACTTCCAATTATATTATGAAATTCTTGTAGTGAGTTTTTCAGCTCTAGAAATTAAGTTTGATTCTTTCTCAAGATGGCTTTTATCTTTCAGCTTTTGGATGGTTTTACTGGATTTCTTGTATTCCTTGGTTTGGGTTTCAACTTTCTCCTGAATACTGCTGAGTTTCCTTGCCATCCAGATTCTGAATTCGATGTCTGTCATTTCAGACAGGTTAAGACCATTACTGGGGACCTGGTGGACTCATTTGGAGGTAAGGCAACACTGGCTTTTTGGATTGGCAGAGTTCTTTTGCTGATTCTTTCCTATCTGGGAAGACTGGTATTCCTTTAACTGTGGGGTAAGTGAGTGTAGTCAGTTGGCTTTCTTTCTGGATGCTTTCAGAGGGCCAAGGCTCTGTGGGATCTTTATGTGTGGGTGAATTTTTGTACTTGCTTTCAAAGGTGTGTATATTACAGGGATAAATTTTTGGTGTCATAGTTTAGGTTGCAATTCAGTTGGTAGTGCTTAAGATTTATGGCCACTAGCTAGGTTAATACCCAGTTACATGGCTCTTTTGTACTTCTTGCATTTGCAGACATGCTCTGCAGTGGTTGGGGAAGGAAGATACCCCTCACCCCATGCCAGGTCTGCTCTTGGACTTTGGGGGAGCCCCTCTGATCACTGGGAGTGCACTTACATTTCTTTTGTTAGGTGTTCTAGCCCACAGAGCCCCCCCAGGCAAAGACTGCAGCAGGGAGATATGCCACACTCTCTCTGGACCAGCCCTGTGGAGGGAGGCATGGCCCACTCCCACCCCTGCCCAGGAACGCATGTTTCTCATTCTTCTCGGTTCTCTGAGGATGGGGGCTCCTCATCTGCTTGAGTGCAGGTCATAGATTTTGGCTTTCTACTCCTGAGCTACATGCTGAAGCCCTGAGGACACTGAAATGTCCTGGTTCAGTTTGGGTTCCAGCTGTGCTGGTGGATCCATGTGCTCCTGGGTCACTGTAAAAGTTCTCAAGTGCCCACAATACACTCATGCTGGGCTGTGGGGGCTGGGCTGTGCATACGCTCCTGCAGGGCAGCTAGGCATGAACCCTCGGAGGGGTCAACAAGCAGGAGAACTTGCAGAGCAGATGTGCCTCAGTCCTGTAGGGAAGGTGACTCTGTTCTCTCCTGGCTTGGAGGTCAGCTGGAGCTTCTGCTTCCTGGAGGTGGATGGGAAACCCTGGAGGATGCACGTCTATGGCCGCTCTCAGCTGAAGCTGCCCAGCACACAAAACCTCCTGGGCTCTGTGCTGTCCAGAATTCTGTGAAAAAGATCCCCCTGCCAGCGTACATGTTCGTAGGGATGGGGAACATGGGGTCCCCTGTAGCTAGGAACCTAGAAATATGCAGGCAGATTGAGCCATCCTCTCATTCCCTCACTCACCAGTTTCCCAGGAGTCATTCAGGGCCAGGACCTAGCCTTGGCATTTGGGTGCCCAGCACAGGGTTCCCAGCTTCCTCCCTCTTCACCCTTGACTTCAGTGTTGTCTCTTCTTTTCCTCTTAGCAAGATCTTCTCTCTGAATATCTGCCCAAATTATGGTGGTTTACTCAATAATTTGGTTTCTCTGTATGGGAGTGGCACTTTCTTGTTGCATCTAGTTGACCATCTTATCCCCTCCCATATTTACTTTTATGTTGTATAATGAGTCAATATTTTTCAAATATATTATGTTACCAAATCACAAATGGGTAAAATGTTTCATTTAGGGTATACATAAACCGATACACTCAATATAAAAGAGTATGAAAAGTTCACTGATAATATTTTCACCCTCCAACTAACCTTTCAGAAATTACTACTGATGAATTTTAATGATGTATTAAAGAAGACCCTCCACCAGTATCTGAAAAGATTATTAAACTACTCCTCTGAGTAAGGCTGTATTTTCCGCATGTACCTGAAGAGCATATAACACCAGATAGATGAATATATGCAAGATACTGTGTCATACTCTTGGAATACAATATTAATCCAGATAAGATACTTCCTGTCACTGAATACAGAAAAGTGTTCCTTGCTGTGTCTCAGGCCTGGGACAAATAGGCATCTCATGATTATCGATTTGGTTTTGTAAATAGTTCTATTCTCTGACTACACATTCTCAGCTCATTTTTCTGATTTCTCTTTCACAATTTTCTACTTTCCCCTTAAAAAGCTTGTATTCTTTATGGTACTAATTCTTATTCCTTGCTATATTTTCTTTCTGGGTACCTGTTTATTTGACTATATTCACCTGACCCTCAAATACATATCATTAGTTTTGGACACTGTTGTAAGTGTCAAGAACTTCAAACTTTAATTTCTAATTACCTGCTTCACATATTTGCTACCAATAACCCTTCAAAACTACCATATGCCTCCCAAAATTAAGGGTGGGCATGATGGCTCACAGGTATAATCCCAGAACTTAGGGAGGCCAAGGCAGGAGGATTGCTTGAAGCCAGAAGTTTAAAACCAGCCTGGTCAATATAGCAAGATCCCTATCTCTACAAAAGAAAAAGAAATAAAAAGCCACTTGGGAGGCCGAGGCAGGAGGATTGTTTGAACCCAGGAGGTGGAGGCTGAAGTGAGCTCTGATCATGCCATTGCACTCAAATACATACATACATACATACATGCATAACAAATTCAGTCTTCTATCCCTACTCCTTCTTTAGGCTAAAGCTATCTTTTCTAGTAGAAAGTTCTTCTGGGTAAATTATCCAGTTGCAACATATCAGCATATCACAGTCATCATTTTTTCACATCAAAATTGATCAGTCTGATGTGTGTATGTATATATATGTGTGTATATATATATCATATAAAATATATGATTTTATCTTATTGCTATGTTACTTTATAATGTTACATTTATTATCCTGCTTTAATTCTCTAGCATGCTTTTATTTTTAAAACAACATTTCCTTTAGGTGAAATTCATATAACATTACCTCTTTAAAGTGAACAGTTCAGTAGCATTTAGTACATTAATAATGTTGTGCAATGACCACCTCTATTTGGTTTAAAATATTGTATCAACCCCAAAAGAAAATTTCATACCAATTAAACAGTTACTTTCTATTCCCTCCTCCTCCCAATCCCAGGCAACCACCAATCTATCTTTTGTCTCTATGGGTTTGTATGTTCTAGATATTTCATAAAAATATGAAATTGCTTCCTTCACTTACATAATACTTTTTAAGTTAATGGACATTGTAGCATGTATCAGTATTTCATGTTTTATTCATTTTAAGGTACTCTTTTTGATAAAATACACATGTGAAAAAACGTCAGAAACCTCAGTTAGTATGTAGAAATCTCCAAAGTAGCCTCAGGATTTGGATAAGTTTCCACACTTAAAATGATAAAAAGCAAACACAATCCCACATAAAATGGACAGCTTGGTAATCTTAAGAAATACCTTAAGAGAAGATGTACTGGTAAGTGCTGTCATTGGAGACACAGGAGATACCAAGTCCAATCAAAAGGATCAGAGTATATGCCTAAACTGAAGAAAGATAAAACTCACTCAGTTGTGTTGTAATCTTGTTTTCAGAAATAATGATGTGGTAAGCATTAACAGATAATAGGAAAGTAGATAGAATTTGTAAGTATTTAGGCAACATAGCCCAAAATAAAAGAGCAAATGTGTCTGGCAGACACAGATATTTAAATCACAAAGGAAATCTATTTTATTGTGGAGAAGAGACAGTTCATCAGGTTTCTGTGTAGACAGGATGAAATATCACTCAAGACAATCTAATTCTCTTTGCTCTGATTCAATGCTCATCAAGAGACCTTGCAGTTATTTGCTTAGAAGTTCTGTACTGGTAAGAACTCCTGTGGATAATGGACATGAGTATTCCTGTTTGGAAATAAGCACACTGGCATTCTGGTGTACAATAAGCCTGTTTTGCGTTAATCAATCTATAGCACCTAGCACATTACCTAACAAACCATAGTCAGAAAAGATCAGCTGAATGAACTAAGAAGTGGGCAAAGCATCTATAATACTGTGTTGTACTTAAGTTTGATGTGGATAGGATAAGCTGAAAAAACTATATACTTTATTCATAATTTTGTCGTCTTTTCCCATGTAAATCATTTGGAAATTTGGGTTATTAGAATGTTTAATTATGCATTACTGGGGAGAAAAGAATAAATGAATTAACAAGTGGCCTAGGGTAACTAGAATACAGAAATAACTTAGGTTGGAAAATTGATATTATTAATATAGATTTTAATATGGCAAATATTCAGTAGAAATCAGGATTTATTTTGGCCAGATGTTACTATTCAGAGACAGGATATTCAAAGATATTGTTCAGCAGACATATTCCTAAGAGTGACTCAGACACTCAATGTATATAAGGACTCTTAAGATTCCACTCTGCAAAATACTTTCCACTTGGAGAAATTGCTGATGTAATTAACTCTGGAAAGCATGAGATCCCTGTAGGCTTCCTTTTGGTAAGAAATCTCAGGGATAATTGTAAGAGCCATTTTAATAAGTTAGAGTTAGATTGCTGATTAGCTTGGTTTTTTTTTTTCAAGGTTACATTTTTGTAATTTTTTACGTGAAGACGTTTCTGCTGTAGTATATTAATGTTGCAACTTGCTCAGAATTCAGCAGGTTCTGTCTTCCAAGGGAACTAGCTGCTTTAGTATATTCTTCCTATTACTAGTTCTTCCTATTGTGGTGAACCTATTCTAAATAAGTATGTGTTTATTGAAAGTCTCCTTTTTCTTTTATCTTTGTAGTGATTTTCAGTAAAAACTACTCTTATATCAAGAGTTGGTGAAAATAGTTTCTTTATCGTGGTGAGGGCTGTGACAGTTTTGAGGATTATTTTATCTGAGTGTCTTAGTCAATTACAATGAATGCTGCTTACAGTGCATCCAGGGGAATTGGGGGAGGGGGAAGAGGGGAATGGTAAAGCACAGCATTTTGTACCTATGCAAAGTACTTGATTGCATCCTCTAACATCCAACAAGTATTCCAAAGTGTAACTCCGAAAAGAGGTTGGCACCTGTATCATGATACATTCTCACGTTTCATTTTCTTTCTTTTTATTTTTTAATTACTAAACTCTGTTTTATTTGAATATCCAGTATTTTTTTTTTATATACTTTAAGTTCTAGGGTACATGTGCACAACGTGGAGGTTTGTTACATATGTACACATGTGCCATGTTGGTGTGCTGCACCCATCAACTCGTCAGCACATATCAACTCATCATTTACATCAGGTGTAACTCCCAATGCAATCCCTCCCCCTTCCCCCCTCCCCATAATAGGCCCTGGTGTGTGATGTTCCCCTTCCTGTGTCCAAGTGATCTCATTGTTCAATTCCCACAAAAAGGATGCGTTCGTGTCCTTTGTAGGGACATGGATGCAACTGGAAACCATCGTTCTCAGCAAACTATCGCAAGAACAGAAAACCAAACACCGCATGTTCTCACGTTTCATTTTCTAACAAACAGAATGATCTTAGATTTTGTTGACATCCAAAATGCTAAAGAGAATTTTCCTCAAAGTACATTAAAAAATATCTCATTAATAGCTTAAAAATAATTAAGTTAGAATTGACTAAGGCCAACAATTCTAATACCTATCTTAATGTGAGAAGATTTTTTTCAGAAGTATGAAAATGTTAGGACAAATATAAAATTTCTCAGAAGAAAGACACGATTGTCTCCTCCTCAATTATGTATGTAATCTTCCACTGAATTTAGTTTGTTCCTTATCCTGGGTATTAGATGCATTATTCCTGTGTTCCCCTAGGAGAATCAAGCAGGAAGATTGTCTCTGGTTCCTGCTTGAAGAAAATGGTTCAGACTGCTGTATTCCAGAGGGGGTGGGGTGGTTTGTAAAATGTAGAAACGTTGAAGTTTAACATTGAAATTATAATCACCTTAAAGTGATTGGATGAATTGAGAAACACATTAAGACTGAGGATTGCTGTATACATTTAATGTCTTTCTTGAGTGTTCTATATCCATTTATTTTATAAGAAGTTTTCAAAAATTTGGTGCATATAATTCCATATTAGTGTATATTAGTGTGTGTGTGTGTTTGTGTGTGTGTGTATATATATATTTGTTTTTAAGCACAGCCAGAATCTCTTGGCTTCCAATGGTTAGAAAAAAATTATCAGTGTTTTTTTAATGCTTACATTAGCTTGAGTTACTGACACTTGAACCAAAATATACCTGTAACTAATCAACCAAAAACCTGTTTATTGGACACAATTCTGTTTAGTCAAACTTTTCTAGATCACCTACCATAAGCCAGATCATAGGAGAACAGACACATAAATACCCTAACCTTCTAGGTTTTAGTCTTGCAGTGTAGACACATAAAAGGTTGACGCTACAGAAGGATGGACCTGGGAACGTCTGGGTAGTCCTCATAGAGGAGGAAATGTTGGAGAAGGCATTTGAAAGAAGGCGGACAACTACCAGGGAGACAAGGAAATGATAACTATTTCAGATGTATATAGAGGGTGAGATGGAGGGGAGGAAGGAGTAGAAGAGCCTATGGAAGCCTGAAAAAATAAAATGGGTTCAGAGATGTGAAAGCCTTTGGGAAGAACAGTAGCGCAGAGTTCTCATTTAAGGTGAGAGGGAAAAGAAAACAGGGGTAAAGGGTTGTAGAGTAGAGGGTTTTATAGTCTGTGTCATTGACTTGGGACTTTAGGTTTTGGGAGATGAGCAAATGCCACAATGTTTTAAGTAGGCAGTTTGTATTTTTTTTTTTTTTTAATGTCATTCCTTAGGCATGTGAAGAATGAATTAGTATAGAAAGCCAGGAAGCAGAGAGATTAGCTAGGAAGATGCTGATATTGTCTGGGCAAGAGATGATGAATTAAGTACGGGAGTAGTATGGAGGAAGGGAAAGGTAAAATCAAGATGATATTTTTAGCTCAAGCTAAGTACTATATTAAATACAAAATGCTTTCTGCTCTAAGGAGATTATAAATTACTATATATTATCAGGAGATGGGATAAAACTGATAGATTTTTATGGAATGACTAAATGTGTTGTTAACACAATTTTATAAAAATATATACAATGACTATTTTGTAATATGAATACTTCAGTTATTAGTACATCTATACACTGACGATATGACTCAGGCTACAAAAATACTTCTAGAATTTTCTATTCTTCCATTTGTTCTGAACTTTTTCCCATCTCATTGTACTCTAGAAATGAAAAGTACAGTATCACCTTCTTCAGAAAACAGTAACACAGGACAATTAAAGGAAGGATGTGACCTAGAAGAAAAGTGAAAGATAATTTTTTAGTAGTTAGGATAAGTACAGGTATAATGAGTGGTAGGAACTGATATAGTGTGTAAAAGGGGCAGGGGGAAGTATTATTTGATTGAAGAATAGGAGTTTGTGTGTATGGGGCTAAGTTTGAATAGGTAGTAAGGGGCCTATTACATACTGTGGAAAATCATGAATGACTAGCTCAGGAATTTACACATTACTTAACAAAATCATATTTTAAATTAATAGGTTACACTACGATATGGTGACTATTCCATTACAATCAAATTTATTTTTATTGCATCCTCAGGGCTTCTAATTTCAAAAAAGTTGAACACAACTGTGTATTATTGCTTTAAAGTTAGGTGAATGGATACCTTGTGATATCCTTCTAACTTTCCTTTTCTACTTCCTTAATTTTTGTTTCAAAGCAAAATGACACACTGGAGTGTTATCCTAACACTTCGGATTAGTTAATAACTTAATAAAATATATTCATTAAAATGAATAAAATATATTTAAATATATAAATGTATGGTACCTCCTGAATTGTTTATTTTCAGAGTGCAGGCACAGGTTGCATTTCTTTATTTTATTCTGCTATTTCTTATTTTTTTTCAAACAAAATATAATTTTACTAAAATAGTTTGGGAGAATGAGGAAAATTTTACTGCACACAGAGAAATTTATATATTTTATATATTATGCAATAACCATAAAACAAGGCCAATACAGAAATTATATAGATAGCATGGCTAAAAGCCAAAATTTAAAAATTCTAGCTTTGTCCATTTATTTATAACACCATCTTTTTCAGTTTCATTGAGGTAAAATTGACAAAATCGTCAAGGTGTACAACATGGTTTAATATCAATATACATTGAGAAATGATTACCACAAACAAGCTAATTAACATATTCACCACCTCATATAATTGCCTTTTTAATTAATGGTAAGAATCCTTAAGATCTCCTCTCTTAGCAAATTTCAAATAGACAATACATTATTATTAACTATAGTCATCATGCTATATACATTAGATCTCTAGAAATTCTTCTACTCATAACTGAAAGTTTGTACCCTCTCACCAATATTTCCCCCTCCCTACCCCACTCCTGGTAACCACCCTTCTGTTCTCTGTTGCTGTGAGTTTGACTTTTTTATATTCCATATGTAAATGAGATCATGTGATATCTGTCTGTCTGTGTCTGACTTATTTTACTTAGCATCTAGTCATCTAGCTTCATCCATATTCTCAGAAATCACAGGATTTACTTCTTTTTTTTAAGGCTAAATAATAGTTTTTGGGTATACATACTTATGCATATATATCACATTTTCTTTATCCATTTGTCCATTAATGGATTGATTTCATATCTTGGCTATTGTCAATGATACTGCAGTCAAGATAGGAGTACAGATGTTTCTTCAATATACTGATCTCATTTCCTTCAGATGTGTACTCAGTTGTGGGATTGCTGGATCATATGGTAGTTCAATTTTCATTTTTTCAAGGAAATTACATGCTGTTTTCTATTATGGCTATACTAATTTACATTCACACCAATAGTGTGCAAGCTTTTCCTTTTCTCCACATCCTTACCAACACTAGGTATCTTTTGTGTTTTTGGTACTAGCTATACTAACATAATAACTAAATTTGTATTTCCCTGATGAGTAATAATTTGAGTATCTTTTCATATATCTTTTGGCTGTTTGTATGTCCTCTTTGGACAAATGTCCAAAATGTCCAGGTCCTTTGCCCATTTTAAACCAAGTTTCTTCTTTGTTTGCTATTGAGTAATAGAATTTCCATGTTTATTTTGCATATTAACTTAACAGATGTATGGTTTGCAAATATTTTTCTCTAACTTAAGCATTGCCTTTTATTTTGTTTATTGTTTCTTTTTCACTGTGCAGAAACTTTTTATTTAGTTTTATGTATTTGCATTTGCTTATCCTTGCTTTTGTTGCCTGTGCTTTTGGTGTCATATCCAAGAAATCATTGCCAAGATCAATGTTATGGAACATTTTCCATAGGTTTTCTTCTAGTAGTTTTATGCATTAGATCTTACATTTAAGTCTTTAATCGCTTTTGAGTTGATAATTTGTATATGATGTGAGATAAAGGTCCAATTTCATTCTTCTGCATATGGATATGCAATTGTCCCAACACCATTTATTGAAGAGATTGTACTTTCTTCATTGTATGTTTCTGGCAATTTTGTTGCAAATCAACTGAGCATAAATATGTGAACTTATTTCTAGGCTCTCTATTCTGTTTCATTGTTCAATGTGTCTGTTTTTATGCCAGTGCCATGCTATTTTGATTACTGGAGGTTTGTAGTATATTTTGTAATCAGGGTATGTGCCGCTTTCACTTTGTTCTTGTTGCTAAAGATTACCTTGGTTATTCAGGGCCTTTTGTGGCTCCATATACATTTTTCTTACTTTATTTTTAAGAAAAATGCCATTAGATTTCTTAGAAGGGTTGCATTGAATCTGTAGATTGCTTTAGGTAGTGTGGACCTTTTGATAATATTGATTCTTCTGGTCCATGAACTTGAGATAGCTTCTCATTTATTTGTGTTTTCTTCAATTTCTTTTTTCAATGTTTTATAATTTCTAGTGTACAGATCCTTTATTTTGGTTAAATTTACCTCTAAGTGTTTTATTCTTTTTGATGCTCTTGTTATACATAGGTTTGTTTTCTTAATTTCTTTTTCAAATAACTCAGTGTATAGAAATACAACTGATATTTGCATTTTTTTTTTTTTTTTTTTTTTTTTTTT
>NW_016814053.1:217691-253370 GCF_001698545.2 Rhinopithecus bieti | reverse complement strand
TTAGGTCTAACATTTAAGTCTCTAATCCATGTTAAATTAATTTTTGTATTAGGAGTAAGGAAAGGATCCAGTTTCAGCTTTCTATTTATGGCTAGCCAATTTTCCCAGCACCATTTATTAAATAAGGAATCCTTTCCCCATTTCTTGTTTTTGTCAGGTTTGTCAAAGATCAGATGGCTGTAGATGTGTGGTATTATTTCTGAGGGCTCTGTTCTGTTCCATTGGTCTATATCTCTGTTTTGATGCCATTACCATGTGGACTTGTGCTCTTTACATGATCTTAATATGGTTTATTGTATATGATGAGGTAGATTCCTTCTACACATAATTTGTAAGAAATTTTATCATGAAATGGTGGTGAATTTTGTCAAATGCTTTTTCTGTGTCTACTGTGATGACCATATGATTTTTGTTCTTCATTCTGTCAGTGTAGTGTATCACATTTATTGATTTGAATATGTTGAACCATCCTTGCATATAAGAGACAAACCCTGTTTTATCTATATGTATGTATTCCAAAGGTTTCTCCTCATCTTGAGCTTGCTTATTTTCTTAATGATGTCTTTTGATAAATAGAAGTTGTGTTTAACTTTGAAAAGTATACTTAAAATAATTTTATGACTAATACTTTCTATATACTAAGAAATATTTTCTTAGGTCCCAGGGATATACTTCAATGTTTTCCTTGCACTTTATACTTTTGTGTTTAAATTTGGCCTGTGATTATCTTTAAATGATTTTTTCATATGTTGTAATATTTTACTCAAATTATCTTTAATGCAATTATTAATATGTTTAGATTTGCTTCTGTCAGTTCACAAACTTTTTATTGGTCTCATTGTTATAAAGTTGTTTCTTTATCCTGACATTTTTGACTTAATAAAACAATTTCATTGTATGTTTTAATTCCTCTATTAGTTTTCACACTATGACTTTACATTATTGTTAGTGGTTTCTGTAGTTATTATGGTATACATGCTCAATTTATCAGTCTACTTAGAATTAATATGATATCATTTCATGTAAGACTTAAAAAGCTTGAATGGGATAGTTTCATGTGTCTTCTCTCCTCTTTTGTGCTATTGTTGTTATAAGTACAAAACATCTACATAAATTATGAAACCTCTAATGAATAATATTAATTTTTGATTTAAAGATTTTAGGTTATTTTAATAAATTAAGACAGGAAAAAATATTTTATGTTTAGCTACCTGTATAACATTGACACTTCGTTTCATTCCTTCCTATAGACCCAAGTTTTATTATATGTTTCATTTTGAAGGACCTGTTTTTAAGATACAGAATTCTAGATAGATAGTTTTTCCTTTAACACTTGTTTCATTAGCTATTGCTCATCATTGTTCCTGACGAAAATTCCATGTTTCTTCATATTATTATTTGCCTCTTGCTGCTGTCTCTAGCTACATTCATGATTTTTTCTTCACATTTATAAAGTTTTCAGCAACTTAATTATGATGCATTTGGAAGTTTGCTTTTTTTTTCCTGTTTATTTTGCTTGAGTTTCAATAACATTTTTGATTCTGCAAGTGTATACTTAAATATGTATTTAGGATTGTTTCCTGCTACTACAATATTAAATACTTTCATTTCTGCCAAATTACTTTTATTACTCACACTGGAACACATACTCTCTCTATATATATGTATACACACACACACACACACACACACACACATATGTATATATATGTATATCTATATACACATACACATACATATGTTTTCTTAATTTATTTTCAAATAACTCATTGTTACTGTATAGAAATAGAACTGATATTTGCATGTTGTTTCTTCATGGATATGAAAAAACATATATATGAAAAACAGTTTTATTTGCATATATATCTATGTATATATTCTAGACTTCTTTACATCATTCCTCAGGTCATTGAAGCTGTCTTTTTTATAGTCAATCCCTTTTTTCTCTATTTTTCAGACTGGATAATCTCTACCGGTCTTTTTAAGTGTACTGACTGATTCATCTGCTGTTGAGGCCATCTAGTAAACTTTATGTTTAATTCGTTTTATTCTATTTCTCATTTCTAAATTCCTATTTCTTCTTTTCATAGTTCATCTTTCCCTACTGATATTTCCAGTATCTTTCTGCATTATGACCATATTTTCTTTAAATCATTGAATATATTTTAAATAGGTGTCTAAAATGCTTGACTGCTAATTCTAACATAAGTTATTTTAGATTTGGCCCAATTAACTGCTTTTTCTCCTGTTTATATGTCACATTCCCTGTTTTTACTTTTTTTGTTTAAATTTAAAAAAGTATATCCTGGCCATTATCAGTGGTATATTACAGAGTTCTATTATAGTATAAATCTGATGATAATTGATTTTTGTTCTAGTAGGCAGATAGCTTAGCTGGACTGAAACTCTAAACACTGTTTTCTTGATGTGGTCAGCAGTCTAAACATTTATTTGTTTTTCTTAGCCTACCAGCTGCCTCTTTTCTTGGAGTCTCTTGTGTGTATACACAGTTAAGAGGTAAATGAAGGACCAGGGGCATTTAAAGATGAATTAGCATGTATTTCCTTCTTTATATTTCTTCATGTATAAATTCTGGTGTTTTGGGGCCACTGGTCAGTCTCTACCAGCTCTGGTACCGTTAAATTCTAGTTTCTAACTCCTAATGTATCAGTATAGTGAGAATGGGGCTTTCTGCTTGAGTTCCAGATTACATCGTACCCTGTTAGTAAAGATTAGGGCAGGTTTCAAGGGAAAAAATAAAAATAAAAACAACAACAACAAAAACTCCACATAAAGGGAAATATCACCAAGTGCAGTTTGCCTCTTTTAAAATTTGACTCCCCTGCAGCCTCTGCCTGTCTTTCATCATTATATAGTACTTTTAAATGCAAGTAGTTATTCTGTAAGAGAACATCTGTATTCCTGAAAATCATTATCATATGCAAAGCAATGCAATTAAAATAATAGGTTTTATAGAAAGAAATTGGGTTAAGATCACAGCACTCAAAAACTTTACCAGTGATACATAAAAAACAATATTTGTAAAAATTTTAACCCAGTTTTGCAGGTGTTAAATGGTTAAATGTATCTTTTCTTGCATATTTGGAATTTGTTTATGGAAGTGGGTGTTGGAAAGGTTGCAGTTTGTGAATTACTGTGAAGTGGTAGAGGGACTGCTATCTCAAATCTGAAAGTCATAATACCAGATATAGATGGGTGTGGGCAATAATACATGGGAACTGAGGTAACTTGTAGATATGAAGTGTGTCTGTATGTGAGCATATACATTTCGTGTGTTCCTATGGAACTAGGTTCAGATGAGTTAAGTATTCTGTATTCATCTAAGGTTTTTATATATGAAATTGAAGAAACAAACATGAAATTTAAATTACGTTCTAATTATTTCCTTGTATATCAATTACTTTGCAGTTTCAAAATAAACATTATATCAGAAATGATAATTTTGTAAAAATATTTATACCAGTTTACAATTGTTATTTGTAGGATAATTCCTCTAAAATAAGCAACTTTGTCATTACTGAAAAAAGAAACTCCATGTTTTCATTTTGAAATTATGTATACTTTTTCTGTGTCTGGTATCTGTCACATAGCATTGTTTGCAAAATTTGTTGGTGCTTTGCATTAGAAGTATTTTACTAATTTCTTATTTCCTTATAGTATTCCATTTTATAAATGTACCATTTGATGGACATTTTGGTTGCTTCCAGCTTTTTTGCTATTTTGACTATAGCTGCTATGCATGTTCTTTGCAGATATATTTTGAGCTGCATGTTTAAGAGTTGCTGGGTTGTAGTGGATATGTACATTTATCTGTTGTAGATAATGACAAATAGTTTTCAAATGAATTATAACAATTCATTTTCATGAGAATTGTATAAGGTTTCCATTTGCCCCAAATCCTCACCAACACTTACCATTTATAGTCCTTTAAATGTGAGTACTTTCTAGAATTTTGGCCTAATCTGTAAACCAGTATTTCTATTTGGTGTAGGAGGTTAGTTTCAAAATGTCATTGTAATGATTTTTTAGAAAAATATATTTATTAATTAAGAGTAATTCAATAAATGAAATAATGGTAGTTAAAATAATGTTTAAAATGACTATATGTTGCCTCAGAGAATCTCTAAATTTTAATTTAATAAGTTTTGATTACTCCATAATTCAGATTAAATGACCACTCCCTAAATTAACAAATCACTTCGAACTCATTACATACTTTCTACAGAAGAATAAAATTTCAGTAACTTTAGACAACAATTATTAAGTGGTTATAGTTTATCAAATGAATGAAGTTCCCAGCGATTCTTCTAGGTATAAAGGCATAGCAGTCTGGAAATAAAATTGCAGCATGAAATTTATTCTAGTTTTTATCCCAAATCCACACATACCCTGAATTATGATTGCTTAAAATAGTTATTAAATCAAATTTCATACTGGGACATGTGCTGGTAAGAAGAAAAATCTCTTGGAGGAACAAGTGCACTGTGTGAGTAGCTATTTAGATCTTATTTCTGTTTCTTTTCTTTTCTTTTCTTTTTCTAGACAGAGTCTTTCTGTCACCCAGGCTAGAGTACAGTGGCACAGTCTCGGGTCACTGCAAATTCCACCTCCCAAGGTCAAGCAATTCTCCTGTCTCAGCCTCCTGAGTAGCAGGGATTACAGGCGCCCACCACCACACCTGGCTAATTTTTTGTATTTTTAGTAGAAACCGGGTTTCACCATGTTGCCCAGGCTGCTCTCGAACTCCTGACCTCAAGGGATTCACCTGCCTTGGCCTCCCAAAGTGTTGGGATTACAGGCATGAGCCACCGTGCCTGGCCTTAGATTTTTATTTCTGATCTATATGAACAAAAACCTATTATTAGTTAAAGGCCTAAAATTATAGCATACCTGATGCTGGAGAGAGGAAGAAATAGGTAAGATTTGCAACTTGTTTAGAAAGAATCTCCGGGGAAATACAGATAAATGATATCCAAATTAATTTTTCAATTCAGGCTTTAATTTCACCTGTTGGTCACCGATGCTTTGCAAACAGGAACCTGATCTGGCATTTGTTTCTCAATGCACTTAAGGTTCTTTCCTTATTTTTTGGTGGAAATGGTAGCAGAATAACTGGAAGAAACCTAAATAAGCACAATGAATTAGATAACTGTGAAATGGCCAACATTCTTCTTTTAGCAGCTCATTGATGTGGAAACAAACACTAAACGAGCAAATAGTTTCTAATCGTCACATTGTTAATGGGAGATCCAGGACTACCATCCAACTATTTTAGGATTTCTGAGAAAATATTCTTTCCTCCGTGTATGTTGCTATCATAGCTAATTAGTAAAATCATGATTCATACATATTTCTTTATAAGCATATGGATTATATTCAAATAGAAAAGAGTAACGTGAACCAATACGTGTATGCCTGTGTGTGTGTACATATGCCTGTGTGAGTGTATCTTTTATATTTAAATATGATCTCAAAGAAGAGGAGTTTCACTGCACTTGAAGAAGAGAAATAAGTAGAGACAACTGGGGAAAGGGCTTGATGGATTATGTTGCAGAAGACTTGACAGAAGAGAAAAATGCAATTGCAGGATGAAATCACTACTCTTGGGAGAAGAAAAAAAGTGAAGGTATTATATTCAGGCTCATCATCAGTGGCCAGATTATTCACTGGTTGAGAAGCAAAAAAGAAAAAAACAATATACAAAAATAAGAATAATAGAATTGTAAAATACTTAGTTTGAAAAGACTGAGAACAGATACTTTAAGCATCTATTGATTTTAACTGGTAACAAATGGTAGCCCCAAATTGAGTAAAACAGAATCATTTTTTTAACAGAAGGTATATTTGAGCATAGCTTAGCTCCAGGACAACGAGGTCCACTTATTCTGATTTTGAGAATACCATAGCTTAAAGGTTTAAATAATTTCCACATTTTGAATTTGAGAAATGTAGACCATATTGATTATGTGTATATGTGTTTATGCTGCAACTTTGAAGTAACTTCTTTTTTACCGTCACTAATTAACTTCATTGTAATATACCTGAGAAATGAAGCTTTCTATAACTCTATGACTATTTTAATATAATTTTGAAATGCTTGAATAATAAAAATATATTTCATTGAAGGTCATTACATTAAACGATTAGTTGAAACTTTCGCTTAAGAAATATGTAGGTCAAAATTTTTATTAATATTACTGTTTTACAATTTACATTTATGAGCCTAGACATTACATTTTGCTGGGCATTATTTGGTTATGTTAAATAAAATTAGTTTAGTGGATTCCACTATACTTAACATCCTTTTATATTGCTTAAAATATGTGCAAGAAAAGCACCATACCTTAAGTTAGAGACATATGCTTTGGCTATAAAAATCAGCAAGTCAACATCAGTTGCTTTTGAAAAACCGTTTCATAATACAAAACTAATTAGCTGTGACAGAAAAAAATATAGTAAAAAACATTTTTAAAAGTAGCTTGCTATTTTCAAGACAGCAATTATAAGTGCTTTCATAGGAGTTTGTGGAGTTTAGTTATTACTTATCTTGCTTAAGCATTGCTTTATTGGAAAAATCAAACTTAATTAAGTTTATTTTTTTATGGATAGCAAAAATAAATCCATAGGAACCACTGGTATATTTTGGGTTCCCAAAAGGCAGGTGATTTTTCTTTTCCAAGGTCATTGAAATTAGCAAGTATTTTTTAAAAGACATACTTTAAAAATTGAGATTTTTTTTTGCCTGTTAATTCATGATTATTCTAAATACTTTTTTATTTGGTTCATAATAGACCCATTACAACGATTTGCTGTTACTACTACTACTGTTATTATTGTTACTATTATCATTTTGCAAATATGTCTGGTAGTGACCAATATATTTAAAATTTAAAGAATCAACAAAATCATAAAGAAAATATGCTTTGTACTTTCCTCTTTTTTATTACATTAAAAGGACTTCTGCTTTATTTTTTAGGTAATGGCTTTAGTTTTGTCCCATATAGCTGTGAAGATATAAACATGAGAAGAATCAGGAGTAGGGGTTGCATTTATAGTAAGAGATATGCACAGGCAAATTTCAAGCCAAATTAATACCAATAAAAACGTGTTCCTTTATTAAAATGGTAATTTTTCTGGAATCAGTACCACATAGAAAGTCTTGTATGTGAATATCAGCCTGATATCAGATATTGTTCATGAGTAGCAAAATTTCTCTGCCAAGACGTTAAAATAGAAGTATCAATATCACCATCTGAGGAATTGGATATGAAATGCTTGCATATGTGCATCCGAAGTAAAATGTAGTAAGTGTTGGGTTCTCATATTTTTGTTGTTCCAAAATATTAATTTTTCTAGGCAACCAAGAGAAGACTTAATGTGTCATAGTAGTAGCATATTGAAAACCTTTTCTTGCATTCACTTACTCGCTCAACACCTCTTGGTATGGAAATACGCACAATTTACTAGGCATTGCACTGGCTGTAAAAAATTACTCATAATCCCACGGGCATAACTCCTCAGTGTAAACACACTGTAATTCAATAAAAGATTGAACAGAAATGTTGAGTTCCATTGTATGGCTTGGATTTCAATATGCATAACAGAAAAATTACAAAGCATCAAAAGAAAAGCTTGACGTGGGTTTTTCAATCAAACACCATCGCTTTCGTGACTATTCGATTTCCAAAACTTGGAAATTCTTTTCCAAATCAAAATTTAGGCCAGAATTTTAAAGGCTCTTTTAATTTCTTATCTTGGAAAATATAAAGTTCATTGTAAAAGAAAACTAGTATTATTTATGTATAATTTATATGCAGTAAAGTACACATATTTAAAATGTATGATTTGTTAAATTTTTAAATATGTATATATCCTGGAAATCATCACCACAATAAAGACAATGAATCCATTACTCTGAAAGCTGCTAAGTGCCCCTTGGAAATTTTCACTCCTGTCTCTTCCCATCCAGGCAATCACTGATCTGCTTTCTGTCACTGTAGGTTAGTTTTCATTTTCTAGAATATTATATAAATGGAAACATACTTTATGCACTCATTTTGGTATGGTTTATTTCACTCAGAGTAATTATTTGAGATTTGGCTATGAGGTACCATGTATCATTTCGTTTTATTTTTGCAGAATTAATTAGTTCATGGATATACCACAATTTGTTTATCCATTTGCCTATTGATGATGAACTTCCAGATTGTTTCAAGTTTTTGGCTATTAAAAATATGCACGTTTATAAACAAGTTTTGCAAAGATATATGCTTTCCCTTTTAGGAAAGTACCTAGGAGTGGAAGGCATGGGTCATATGGTAGGTATATGTTTAAGGTTTTACAAAAATGACAAACTGCTTTCCAAAGTGTTAATACCATTTTAAATTCCCACCAGCAGTGAATAAAAGTTCCATTTGCTCCACATACCTGCCAATATCTCTGTTATGTGCAGTCTTTTTAATTGTTGCCATTCTAATAGGTATATAGCACTATCTCATCATACTATTAATTTGCATTTGCCTAATTTAAAATAATGTTTAGCATATTTTCTTTTTCTTTCTTTCTTTTAAAAATGTTTTAACTTTTATTTTAGGTATAGGAGTACACGTTCAGGTTTCTTACATAGGTAAACTTGACACTTGTGTTGTGGGGTTTTGTTGTACAGATTATTTCATTACCCAGGTATTAGGCCTAGTATCCATTAATTATTTTTCCTGATCCTCTCCCTCCCCTGATCCTCCCTGCCAATAGGCCCAACTGTGTGTTGTTCCCCTCTATGTGTCCATGTGTTCTCATCATTTGACTCCCACTTTTAAGAACATAGTGTATTTCTTGAGCATATTTTCTTATGTTTATTTTCCATCTATATATATTCTTATTTTTATTTAGATATTTGGCTCATTTTAATAAATGGGGCTGTTTGGTTTTATGTTGAGTTCTGAGAATTTCTACTGTATTCTGAATAGAAGTTTTCTATTGAATAAACAATTTGAAAATATTTTCATATTTTCTTCTACTCTGCGCCTTGTCTTTTCTTTCTCTGAACAATGCCTCTTGAAGAGCCAGAGTTCTTGATTTTGATTTTGTTGATTTTTTTCTGTTATTGATTGTGCCATTGGTGCCATATATAAAAAATCATTGCCTAACCCAAGATTATGAAGACTTTCTTCTAGAAGTTTTATAGCTTTTGATTTTAAGTTTAGATTTAGAATCAATTATGAATTACTATGTGTATATGGTGTGAAATATTGATCAAGGTTTGCTTCTTGCATATTGTTAGCCAATTGTTCTGGCATTGTTTGTTGAAAATGCTATTCTTTATCCGTCGAATTGTTCTGGCATCTTTTTCAAAATTAATTGACCAGGTTTTTGTGGGTCTTTTCTGGACTCTGTATTCTTCCCATCTACCTATTTGTCTATCTGTACATCAGTGCCAGGTGGTCTTGATTACTATAGATTTTTAACAAATCTTAAAGCCAAGTAGCATAAATCCTCCAAGTTTTCTATCTCAAGTTGCATTTGCTCTTCCGGGTTATTTGCATTTCTATTTAAATTATAATTAGCTTATCAATTTCTCCATAAAAGCTTGCTGAGATTTTGATTGCTATTTAGTTGAATGTATTATCAAGATAGGGAGAATTGATATGTTAATAAATAGTAAATCTTCCAACCCCTGAATACTGTATGTATCTCTACTTATTTAGGTCTTCTTTGATTTATATTCCTGCAATGTTTTATAGTTTTCAGACTATGGGGTTTGCACATATTTTGTCAGATTTATCCCTAAGTACTGTATATTTGTATGCTATTTCAACTGATTTTTAAAAATTTCAATTTCTGATTGCTCATTGTCAGCATCTAGAAATATGGTTGATTTTTGTATATTGATCTTATATCCTACAACTTTGGTAATTTTGCTTATTAGTTCCAATAGCTTTTATTGCAATTCTCATCAGATTTTCTAGGTCGGTGAATATGGCCTCTAGGAATAAAGACAGTTTTACTTCTTCTCTTCCAACCTGAATACCTTTTATTTTGTTTTCTTGCCTTACTATTTTGACTAGTACCTCCTGTACAAGAAATGGGTGAAAATAGATGTCATTGCCTTTCTCCTTTTTTTCTTTTTTGAGATGAAGCATTTAGTCATTCACTATCAAGTATGATGTTAGCTGTAGGTAATTCTGTAAGTTACACAAAAACAGCTTTATTCCTACTTTTAAATGTTGGTTTACAATTCCAGAACAGAATTACTTTAGTGTTAAAATTACTCAAATTGTGAGGAAAAGCCCTTCTTCAATCCTCTGCCCAATGGCCTGCGAATTATGTAGTGTTCTCTTCTACATGGTGAAAACAGTAACTCTTCTCAATCTCGTGTGAGTTTCAGGGACTGTACCTTATAATGTTGTTTCTTCTCCTGACTGCAGCTAGATTCCTCACATGGCTGTGCTCATTAGTACGTGGCTACAACTTGATGGTGGTATCTCTTGAGTTTCCACTCTATGCAGCTTTCTTCTTTCAGAGACTTTGTCCTAATAACCCTCTCCTTTGCTCGTCATGTTGTCAGCTTAGTCCTTCCAAAGAGAGACTGCTAAGGTCTACTTTGGTTCTTAGTCCCTGTGCTGTAACCTGGAAACAGTCTCTAGACAGTGTTGTGGAGCAGTTGTGATACTCACCTTTGTTTGACATCTCTCAAAAATGTGTAATGTTCAAAATCCTGAAAAGTATTGTTTTATATATATGTTTTCCAGTTTTTAAAAAAAGTCTCAGAAAATAATTTAAATCTTGTGTCTGTTTTTTCATCCTGGCTAGAAGCAGAACAAAACGTAGTATTTTACATTGTGTTTATTCAAGTGCATAATAGATTAATTTAAACTTATGTCAAGTGAGGAATATATTTTAGAATCATAGGTTAAGAAGAGGTATCTATATGCTTGCTTCAGATTGTTTTTATTTAATTTTATATTCCTTGGTATTTCTTTCTTTTCTTATTTGTTTCTGGTGATTACCAGTATATATATAGTAAAGAGGTGGGAGATATTGCATACATAATAAAAAATAATCTTAATAACAAGAATCTAAATGACTTGAACCAGTATTAGAAAAGGCTGGCTTTATTTCCTTATGAATTTTATGTAATTCTTTTCTTTCGCCTATATTTCTATGGAAACTCTTGAACAAATTATAATGGTGCCAAACTTTGAAACCCTGGTAAACTTGTCCATTTTTGATTAATGGCTCCATCATCCACTGCCAGTGAGGATTCTGCAGACATTAATTTTTAAGAATAGCTGGTTCTTGAACACAGGTGCAGGCAGTTTCTGCCACATAATCTAAGATGTATTAATAAAAGAATGATGGTTTAACTCTGATGCTATCGAAAAGTCAATTCAATGCTTTCTTGAAAGAGAAAGGATAAATGGCTCATAATTTTGTTCATGTTGTTGTTCAATGTCTTGTTTTATCTTAGAGTCCTCATACTTCCAAGCATATGATTACTTGGTGTGCTGAAAGAAAATTTTGAGAGACTTAAAATGATTTTTGTAGAAAATGGTCAGAGTATTCAAATAAAGGAGCCTCAAGTTTGTAACCATTCTTAATTAAACAGATCTAGGAGTAAAAACATTTATCTTTGTGAAGTGCAAACCATTTTTAACAGAAAATATCAATTTAAAATTTTAAGACAAGAAACACTCTGCTCTCCTTGTGATTTAGAAATTCATATCATCTTTACTAATGATTTACATATTGATTTTTATCATTATTTGCTTGGGTAAATTACTTTTGATAACCCAATATGGAAATGGAGAGATTATGTACTAATAAATGTATACAGTCATACAATGATTAATAAAGCATCAAATATAGAACTAAAGAATAAGAAAATACTAATAAAAATGCATAGGTACTGTACGTTCGTTATAAATATGTTATGTTGGGCAAAATAATGTTTGCCATAACATTTAAGGGGAAAGGAACGTTCCATTTTGAGCAGCAAAATAAAGAAAAAAACCAGTGGAGCTCATACACTCAGGTTCAATTCCAAGCTCTACTACTTACCACATAGTGGTTGAGTGATTATTTAACTCTGAAAATCCCTACAATTCTTATCTTAACTTGGGGTTGATATTTTCTATCCCCCAGAGTTACTTTGGGGAGTAAATGAGGGAATATGCATGTAGTGTTTATTAGATACTCTTCACCCATCAAATATTACTTTTTTATTTACAAATTCAGAGTGGTATAAATAAACATGCCTTATTCTCAATTAACATCAAGGCATTCATTCTTACAGTGGACTTTTTATGATACTTTTTTTCTGTGAATTTTTTAAATGTCATAATAATTTAAACATTTATGTCTGTATTCAGTAAAGTACTATTATTAAAGTAACAAAGTTACTTGAAATCAGAACCATTGAATAAACCCACACTGGGTAATAAGCAGAAGTGAATTTTTGCAAACACAAGAGTGTATTCACATCCTGGTTCATCATTTTCCAGCTGAACAGGAACTGATTCAAATCATATAGTGTGCAGTGGTCTAGTAGCATTATTGATTTGCAGTTTGGAGGAAATGTTAAGTATTGTATTTATTTCTAACTGTAAAATATGCTTTCTCTAAGTTTTCTACTTATGGAAAATTAGGTAATATGTGTGTGAGTAGTACCTCAACAACAGCTTTATAAAGTTTACTTATTATTGAAATATAAGCTAGAGAAGTCACTTATATAACTTCTAGCTTGAATATCCAATTTATCAACATTTTTGTTCTGTGCATGAAAACTTATTTTTTTCTTAAAATACTTTATAGTTTTTGTTAGTAGGGAAGCGAAATGACTCTAGAAACACTGTATGTTCAAACGGCAATAGGGATTAGAAGAGGTAGAACTCTTCAGAGAAAATGTTGGTTTTTACTCTCTCCTCAATTGCAAATTGAGCTTTGCTATTACTTTAAACCTTTTCTTTATAGGAAGAGCTAAACTGAATTGGCATATCAGATCCAGAATGAGAGTAAGAGAGCTTTCCAACATACCTCTGTTGGCAAGCAGCACTTAGGCTAATTTATACTTCCATGGCAATTACTCTGGTATTGCTGACTCTTCATGGATTGCCAACTGATGATACCTGCCAGCCTACACCTGTAGATACCTGCTGGCTGAAAAAAGAATCCTTTGAAAAGTCAGCCTGTGGAAAAGAGTGTATCAATTCTGTCTACTAGGAGTCTAACTTGTTTTTATTTTATTGCAGTTTCTACATCCTTGACCCAATTCTTTCTTTCTTTTTTTTTTTTTCTTTTGAGACTGAGTCTCGCTCTGTCGCCCAGGATGGAGTGCAAAGGCGCAATCTTGGCTCACAGCAACCTCCGCCTCCTGAGTTCAAGCAATTCTTCTGCCTCAGCCTCCTGAGTAGCTGGGATCAAAGGTGCCCACCACCATGCCCGGCTGATTTTTTGTTTTTTTAGTAGAGACAAGGTTTCACTATGTTGGCCAGGCTGGTCTTGAACTCCTGACTTCGTGATCCACCCGCCTCGGCCTCCCAAACTGCTGGGATTACAGGTGTGAGCCACCGCATCTGGCCTCTATATCCTTGACCCATTTCTTATGTTATCTTTTTGTTTTTGTACTAAGCAGATATAAATAAGAACAAAATATTAAGGGATCACTGAGAAGCAGCCTGGAGCATCTCATTCCCAGTTTCAGGAATTTTCAAGTTGTGCTAGAAACTGAAAATGTTAATAGGATGACTTTCTTCTGAGAAGATGTATCGATAGGCATACAATAAAGCTCGATTCCTAGGATAGGTACTTGGCCAGAAATGGTAAGTGTATTGATGAGAAGCTCTAGGTATTGGCTATTTGCTAGGGTTTTAACTATTTCTTTTAAATGCTACTATTTTGAAGCGTAAGTGGTTCATAACAAGGTTTCTTACGTAAAATTTTAAAACATAACCTGAGATCAGTTAATTATTTGATAAACTTTATCCACTTGAAATGTACTGTTTCCTATATTTCATAAATGTAAGAGAAAGAACAGTTAAAATGTAAAGAGTTTTAAGAGGAATGGTGGTATGATTAGACTTTATTGAAACCTAAACACTATTCTTAAAATGAGGAGACTTTGGTTAATTATAGCAATCAATAAGAGAAAGTAGTGAAATAACCCTTGCTTACATTCAAAATCTCTTTCTGTGCCCTGACTTTCATAACTTGCTTAAACCAAATAATTGGTTAGTACACTGCATAACAAGAAGAACATTATAATGAAAAATTTTCTACCTATGAAAGCATCAGTTTGCAATGCATGGAGTCACTCCAAAAGAATTGTGGCAAAACTAATTATTATGACAACAATGTTTTATTTCTCTAAACCAAATTGTAAAAACAAAGATAAAAGCCCAAGAAAATGTTTTGTCAGCAAAAAAATTAATGCCCTGTAAATCAAATCTTCTTGAGGGGTTAATATTTCAGATAACTTCAAAGAAGGAACGTGGTGCCTACAGTGTAATGCAATGGAACTGACAAAAACTAGCCCAGTCTAACATCAAGGGCATAAAGCATGACGATAGCATGAGAAACTATGAAGGAAACTGCTCTGTCTTCTACTTTTCTACTCAAATGGTGTATAGTAAAGTCCATGGCCGACTGTTTAGATTGAAATTCCAACTCTGCCACTTACAAGTAGTGTCATCTTTGACTAGTTGCTTAAACTTTTTGTGACTCAGTTTTTTCATCCATAAAATGGAGATATTCAAAGAATTAAATTGGCTAATAAGTGAAAAGGATTTAGAGTAGTGCTTGTCACATACTAAGCTCTCCATTAGTATAGGTACCACCACTATACACACTTCCACAACCACTTCCACAAAGAAACTAATTCCAAGCTGCAGTCAGAGACCAGTGAGCAGGGTAACCCCTGGGACTGTTTCAGGGAAACATCACATGTGCATGAAAAGCCAAAGACCACAATCAAGGGGAGTAATGAAAATATTTTTTGTCCTCTAAAATTAAGGCATATAAGAGAAAACGTGGAAGAAGAATGCAATTCAATCTGTAAAAAACTATTTGCTTGAATTCACAACGGTGGGGTGGGGTGGGCTTGGCATATGAATTCAATGTTTAACAGCTGACCCACGGCCTACAGGTCCTACTCTACAAGGATCTCAGTGGAACACTGAGGCTAAAGCAAAACTGGGAATGTTTCTAAGGTGAAAATATCTTTATTTGTAACTGCACTGCAGCATTTAGCTGGGAGCATGATGGATATGGCAGCCAGGGTCTATCTATAAACCTTTTATCTATTTTGATATTATACTGTGCTATTTATCCACAACCCATCACCCTCCTTCTCCTTACCACAATGTTTCTATGAATTGCTATCAATCTATTTATAAAATGTGTTTCTATTTATCCCTGAGAGCAACGACGGTAACTTTATAATGGGTTAAAGGGGAGAGAAATTCTTAGTGTTTACTGGAATGCATCAAGTTCAACACAGTATGGTTAGGGAGCTATCAAGATCTTGAGCTTCTAGTTTGCTTGCTAGATTAGCAGACTGGTTGGGTGAAATGTTGGCTTTTAGACCTCTTTTTCAATGTTGAATAAATCAAATCATTTCAACTAAATACATAATAAGGACTAAGTGATTCTATTAGCAGCTATGTCAGGTGACAGTAGCTGTCATTCTTTTCATTGTTAGTCCTTGGACAGATCAATAAAAGCTTTCTCCAACTCAAAATATTTGGTCCTTTAAAAATATTTTATATAGCGTCATGAACTTGATATTCCATTAAAATAAAAGCCCCAATGAATATATAAATTTCTTTTCTTTTCTTTTCTTTTCTTTTTTTTTTTTTTTGAGACAGAGTCTCACTCTGTGGCTCAGGCTGGAGTGCAGTTGTGCGATCTCGGCTCACAGCAACCTCTGCCTCCTGGGTTCAAGAGATTGTCCTGTCTCAGCCTCCCAAGTAGCTGGGATTACAGGTGCTCACCACCACTCCTGGCTACTTTTTATATGTTTTTTTTAGTATAGAAAGGGGTTTCACCACTTGGCCAGGCTTGAATATATAAATTTCAGTGAGGAACAGAGTAATTTAATTGTATCTGCTGACACTCTTTGTTAGTCTTTTTAGTTATTTAAATATTTATATTTTACATTTGATATGTGATAAATGTATATAGCTCTTACAACCTAGAAGTCAAAATATACTTTACATTTACATGGAGAGAAATAACTAATTTGTAGAGGAATAAAAGGTACATACAGTTACTATTAACATCTAAAAGTGACTCATTTACCCATTTTATCTTATGGAGTGTATTATCTCTTTGATTTGAAGCGAATGCAGTGATTAAATGTTAAAAATGTTAATTTATACTGCTAAATGATGTTACCTGTGTAATATGTTAAACTTAGAGTTAATTACATTTTGTAAAGATAAGGCATAAGGAACTTAAAGTGAGATGATACACCCTCAGCCTCTGCTTAGAATGGAATACCAAAAAGGAGGGACATGCTATGTAATATGGTAGATCTTTAAACACTTTAAAATAACTATTGCTTGGATTGTGGCTTAGAACACTACAGGAGGAAATACTTCATGGAGATAAAAGAGAAGCTTAGGTTTTTGTCTCCGATAAATGTGTGAAACTGCAACTCAGCTCCATTTTATCACGGTATTAGTAATTCTCTATTGTGCAGAGACTAGAATCTAACATTAGTATTTTCTGGGCTATTTGGCTGCTGGGGTTCTGAATGTAACCAAGGTTTAGCAGTTGGATGCCCTTGCATGTGATTTAGAAGACAGAAGTGAGGTGGGGGATGGGACGAAACAGGGCTCCCAGCATCCATCTAGTTGTTATAGATCATAGTAGGCATCCTCTAGTAGGCATACTAGATAGTAGGCATAGTAGGCATCCTTAGGATATTTTCAACTCTTGTCATTTCCTAGTATTGGCAGCTTTATCTTGGATGTCTGGAGCCTGTAGCTTCCTAATATAGGACTGTCGTATAGCTCTGGAAAAACTTCATGAATCTTTATGATCTATATTTTCAGCCCTCTCCAAATTTGTGTGCATTTCAGGAAGCAATACTTTAGTAAGTACTTAGTTTGTTTTTATTATTAGAAACGTTCAAGTGGTTGCCGAATGATCACTACCACAGATACTGAGGGAATCATTGGATTAGTTAGTTTCTGAGGTCTTTTCCAATTCTGAGATTCTCCCTAAACAAGTTTCTTTAGGTATGTCTCATAGTAAGTCAATGCTAGTTTGCTGAAAAGTCTTCTGTTGTGAAACAATTTGTGGATTTGGTTAAACTCCAAATAGTAATGACAATGAAAGCTTTAAAAGACCAACAGTCACCAGAGCAAAGTTATTTGGAAAATTCCATATTCAATTTAATTTTTCTTCTCTATTCTTTCATTATTTTCCTGAAGGTTAAAATTTTATTGTGATGGGTTCAAATAAAATACAGGAGTCCTAAACTGTATGTTTCATATAAAAGTCTGAGAAAAATGAATTGGTTTTAGCTCTCCACACCAGCAGACTTACCAATTTTTAATAAAATACCCATACAGTTTAATAAATAAATATGCATGTGTGTATATGGTAGCATTAACGTTGAATTTTTATTATTTGCCAAACTCATCATTTACCTGCCTACTGATTTCAAGTCATATTATGTTACAACACTTTATATTAGGTGGCATGCTACTTAACTGCTTTGTTGAATTTAAAAATCTTTTAAATCAATGCTTTTTCATTTAGCTTGTATTCATTTAATTTGTGATTTGTTACTTGACAGAATTTAAATTTTCTATTCAAAACCGATTTATGAAGTAACTTGTTTGAACTGCAATTTCCGGTAACATGATTTATTTGTTGATCAAATAGTGCAGTGAATTTGTTTTTCTACTAGTTGATGAATAGTGTTGCAGATGGATATGAGCTGATACATGAAAACGTTCTTTATAAACTGCAAATAGTATAAGAGATTGATATTTGCAAGATGTACAACCTTTTTTATGTGCATATATTGCTTTAATTTTAATAATTTGAAAATTCTTACATAATACAGTAAAGTATACTAATATAATAAACACCTTTGTTCCTAATAGCTAGATTTATCAAACCAGAACATTTTACCATCTGTACTTCAGATACAATAGAAACGATATGTTACAGATACATTTGAAGTTTCTACCTGATAATTCCTCTCCTTCCCCAGAGGAGGTTGGTGTTTGTTTTACATATTGTATTTATGATACACATTTTAGATGAATATATGTATTATATATTATATGAAAGGTAAAGCACTAAATAATACTTTTTTGCTTAATACTATTTATTTTTTTCCATAAGTTATTGCAGTACAGGTGGTATTTGGTTAGATGAGTAAGTTCTTTAGTGGTGATTTGTGAGATTTTGGTGCACCTATCACCCAGGCAGTATATACTGTACCATATTTGTGGTCTTTTATCCCTCCTACTCTTTTCCCCAAGTCCCCACAGTCCGTTGTATCATTCTTATGCCTTTGCATCCTCATAGCTTAGCTCCCTCATATCAGTAAGAACATAACGATGTTTGGTTTTCCATTCCTGAGTTGCTTCACTTAGAATAATAGTCTCCAAACTCATTCAGGTCAGTGCAAAAGCTGTTAATTAATTCCTTTTTATGGCTGAGTAGTATTCCATTGTGTATGTGTGTGTGTGTGTATATATATGTATATATATACACACGTGTGTGTGTGTATATATACATATATATATGACAGGTATTTTTTTAATCTACTCGTTGATGGATGGGCATTTGGGTTGGTTCCACGATTTTGCAGTTGTGAATTGTGCTGCTATAAACATGCGTGTGCAAGTATCTTTTAGTATAATGACTTCTTTTCCTCTGGGTAGATACCCAGTGGTGGGATTGCTTGATCAAATGGTAAGGAATGTCCACACTATTTTCCATCGTGGCTGTGCTAGTTTACATTCCCACCAGCAGTGTAGACATGTTTCCCGATCACTGCACCCATGCCAACATCTACTGTTTTTTGATTATGGCCATTCTTGCAGGAGTAAGGTGGTATTGCATTGTGGTTTTAATTTGCATTTCCCTGATCATTAGTGATGTTGAGCATTTTTTCATATGTTTCTTGGCCATTTGTATATCTTCTTTTGAGAATTTTCTATTCATATCCTTAGCCCATATTTTTTTTTCTTTTTTTCTGAGACAGAGTCTCGCTTTGTCACCCAGGCTGGAGTGTGGTGGCGCGATCTCGACTCACTGCAAGCTCTGCCTCCCAGGTTCACGCCATTCTCTTGCCTCAGTCTCCAGAGTAGCTGGGACTACAGGCACCCGCCACCACGCCCAGCTAATTTTTTGTATTTTTAGTAGAGATGGGGTTTCACCATGTTAGCCAGGATGGTTTGGATCTCCTGACCTCATGATCAGCCCGCCTCAGCCTCCCAAAGTGCTGGGATTGGGATATTTTTTTCTTGCTGATTTGTTTGAGTTTGTTGTAGATTCTGGATATTAGTCCTTTGTCAGATGTAAAGATTATGAAGATTTCCTCTCACTCTTTGGGTTGTCTGAATACTCTGCTTACTGTTCCTTTTGCTGTGCAAAAGCTCTTTAGTTTAATTAAGTCCTAACTATCTTTGTTTTTATCGCATTTGCTTTTCGGTTCTGGGTCATGAAATCCTTGCCTAAACCAATGTCTAGAAGGGTCTTTCCAATGTTATCTTCTATAATTTTTGTAGTTTCAGGTCTTATATTTAAGTCCTTAGTCCACCTTGTGCTGAATTTTTTTTTTTTTAGATGGATTCTTGCTCTGTCACCCAGGCTGGAGTGCAGTGGCATGATCTCGGCTCACTGCAACCTCCACCTCCTGGGTTCAGGCCATTCTCCTGCCTCAGCCTCCTGAGTAGCTGGGACTACAGGCGCCCACCACCACGCCCGGCTAATTTTTTTGTATTTTTAGTAGAGACGTGGTTTCACCGTGTTCGCCAGGATTGTCTGGATCTCCTGACCTCGTGATCCACCCACCTCAGTCTCCCAAAGTGCTGGGATTACAGGCTTCAGCCACCGCACCTGGCCGAGTTGATTTTTTTATAAGGTGAGATGAGGATCCAGTTTCATCCTCCTAAATACGGTTAGCCAATTATCCCAGCACCATTTGTTGAAAGGGGTGTTCTTTCCCTACTTTATGTTTTTGTTTCCTGTGACGAAGGTCAGTTGGCTGTAAGTATTTGGGTTTATTTCTGCTTCTCTGTTCTGTTCTATTGGTCTATGTGCCTATTTTTATGGTAGTACCATGCTGTTTATCAATTCTTTGGTTAGGTATATTCCTGAGTATTTCAGTTATTTGTTTATTTGCAGCTATTGTAAAAGGGGTTGAGTTCTTGATTTGATTCTCCACTTGGTTGCTGTTGGTGTATAGAAGAGCTACTGATTTGTGTACATTAATCTTGTATCCGGAAACTTTGCTGAATTCTTTTTATCAGTTCTAGGAGCTTTCTGGAGGAGTCTTTAGGGTTTTCAAGGTAAATGATCATATCATCATCAAACAGTGACAGTTTGACTTCCTCTTTACTGATTTGGATGCCCTTTATTTCTTCTCTTGTCTGGTTGCTCTGGCTAGGACTTCCAGTACTATGTTGAAGAGGAGTGGTGAGAGTGGGCATCCTTGTCTTATTCCAGTTTTCAGCGGGAATGCTTTCAACTTTTCCCAACTCAATATAGTGTTGGCTGTGGGTTTGTCATAGATGGCTTTTATTACATTGAAGTATGTCCCTTATATGCTGATTTTGCTGAGAGTTTTAATCACAAAGTAATGCTGGATTTTGTCGAATGCTTTTTCTACATCTATTGAGGTGATCATGTTTTTAATTCTGTTTATGTGGTGTATCACATTTATTGACTTGTACATGTTAAACCATCCCTGCAGCCCTGGTATGAAACCCACATGATCATGGTGGATTATCTTTTTATATATTGTTGGATTTGGTTAGCTAATATTTTGTTGAGAATTTTAGCACCCATGTTCATCAAGGATATCGGTTTGTAGTTTTCTTGTTTGGTTATGTCTTTTCCTGGTTTTGGTATTAGTGTAATACTGGCTTCATAGAATGAATTAGGGAGGGTTCCTTCTTTATCTTGTGGAATAGTGTCAAAAGGATTGGTACCAGTTCTTCTTTGAATGTCTGGTAGAAATCTGCTGTGAATCTGTCTGGTCTTGAACTTTTTTTGGTTGGTAATTTTTTAAATTACCATTTCAATCTTGTTGCTTGTTACTGGTCTGTTCAGGATATCTTATTCTTCCTGACTTAAGCTAGGAGGGTTGTATTTTTATTGGAATTTATCCATCTCTTCTAGTTCTACTAGTTTATAGGTGTAAAGATGTTCATAGTAGCCTTAAATGATATTTTGTATTTCAGTGGTGTCAGTTGTAATATCTGTTTTGTTTCTTAATGAGGTTATTTGGGTTTTCTCTCTTCTTTTCTTGGTTAATCTTGCTAATGGTCTATCAATTTTATTCATCTTTTCAAAGAAACAGATTTTTGTTTCACTTATCTTTTGTGGTTTTTGTTGTTGTTGTTGTTTTGTTTTAATTTCATTTAGTTCTGCTCTGATCTTATTTCCTTTCTTCTGCTGGGTTTGGGTTTGGTTCATTCTTGTTTCTCTAGTGCCTTGAGGTGTGACCTTGGAATGTCAGTTCGTGCTCTTTGAATCTTTTTTACGTAGGCATTTAGAGCTATGAACTTTCCTCTTAGCACCACCTTTGCCGTATCACAGAGGTTTTGATAGGATGTGCCATTATTATCATTCAGTTTGAAGAATATTTAAATTTCCAACTTGATTTTGTTTTGACCCAGTTCTCATTTAGGAGCAGGTTATTTAATTTCTATTTTTTTGCATGGTTTTGAAGGTGCATTTTGGAGTTGATTTTGTTTTATTCCACTGTGATCTGAGAGAGTGCTTGATATAATTTCAATTTTCTTAAATTTATTGAGGCTTATTTTAGGGCCTATCATACGGTATATCTTCGAGAAAATTCCATGCGCTGTTGAATAGAATGTGTGTTCTGCAGTGGTTGGATGAACTGTTCTGTATATATCTGTTAAGTACATTTGTTCCAAAGTATATTTTAAATCCATTGTTTCTTTGCTGACTTTCTGTCTCGATGACCTGTCTAGTGCTGCGAGTGGAGCATTGAAGTCCCCCACTATTACTGTGTTGCTGTCTATCTCATTTCTTAGGTCTATTACTAATTTTTTAATAAATTTGGGAGCTGCAGTGTTAGGTGCATATGTGTTTAGGATTGTGATATTTTCCTGTTGCGCAAGGCCTTTTACCATTGTATAATGTCCCTCTCTGTCTCTTTTAACTGCTGTTGCTTTAAGTTTTGTTTTGTCTGACAAAAGAATAGCTACCACTGCTCATTTTTGGTGTCCCTTTGCATGAAATGCCTTTTTCTACACTCTTTTACTTTAAGTTTATGTGAGTCCTTATGTGTTAGGTAAGTCTCCTGAAGGCAACAGATAGCTGGTTGTTGAGTTCTTATCCATTCTGTGTTTCTGTATCTTAAATGTTCAAGTGGAACATTTAAGCTATTTACATTCAATATTAGTATTGAGATAGGAGGTACTGTTGCATTCATTGTGCTATTTGTTGTCTGTGTACTTCGGATTTTGTTTTCGTTTTGCATTTTAATTTGTATTTTTGTTTTGTAGGTCCTGTGTGATTTATGCTTTAAAGAGGTTCTGTTTCGACGTGTTTCCAGGATTGGTTTCAAGATTTAGAGCTCCTTTTAGCAGTTCTTGTATTCATGGCTTGGTAGTGGTGAATTCTCTCAGCATTTGTTTGTCTGAAAAAGACAGTATCTTTCCTTCATATATGATGCTTAGTTTTGCTTGAGACAAAATTCTTGGCTGATAATTGTTTTGTTTGAGGAGGCTGAAGATAGGGCTCCAGTCCCTTCTAGCTTGTAGGGTTTCTGCTAAGAAATCTGCTGTTAATCTGATAGGTTTTCCTTTATAGTTTACCTGGTACTTCTGTATCACAGCTCTTAAGATTCTTTCCTTCAAATTAACTTTGGATAACCTGATGACAATGTGTCTAGGTGATGATCTTTTTGTGATGAACTTTCTAGGTGTTCTTTGTCCTTCTTGCATTTGTATGTCTAGGTCTCTAGCAAGGCCAAGGAAGTTTTCCTCAATTATTCCCCGAGATAAGTTTTCCAAACTTTTAGAATTATCTTATTCCTCAGGAGCACTGATTATTCTTAGGTTTGGTCATTTAACATAGTCCCGGACTTCTTGGAGGCTTTGTTCATATTTTCTTGTTCTTTTTTTCTTTGTCTTTGTTGGATTGGGTTAATTTGAAGCCCTAGTCTTCAAGCTCTGAATTTCTTTCTTTACTTGTCCAGTTATATTGCTGAGACTTTCCAGAGTATTTTGCATGTCTATAAGTGTGTCCAATGTTTCCTAAAGGTTTGTTTTTCTTTAAGGTATCTAATCCCTTGAATTTCTCCCCTCACTTCTCATATTGTTTTCTTGGATTTCCTTGCATTGGATTCACCTTTCTCTGGTGCTTCCCTGATTAGCTTAATAACTAACCTCCTGAATTATTTTTCAGGTAAATCAGGGATTTCTTCTTGGTTTAGATCCATTGCTGGTGGACTAGTGTGATTTTTGGGGGGTGTTAAAGAGCCTTATTTTGTCATATTACCAGGGTTGGTTTTCTGGTTCCTTCTCATTTGGGTACACTCTGTCAGAAGGAAGGTCTAGGGCTGAAGGTTATTGTTCAGATGCTTTTGTCCCATGGGGTTTTCTTTTAATGTAGCACTCTCCTCCTTTTCCTATGGATGTGGCTTCCTGTGAGCCTAATTGCAGTGATTGTTGTCTCTTTTCTGGGTCTAACCACCCAACAAGTCTACTTGGCTCTGGGCTGGTACTGGGAGTTGTCTACACAGAGTCCTGTAATGTGAACCACCTAGGGTCTCTCAGCCTTGGATACCAGCGCCTGCTCCAGTGGAGGTGGCAGCAGTGTGCAATCGACTCTGTGAGGGTTCTTAGCTTTGGTGGTTTAATGCTCTATTTTTGTGCTGGTTGGCCTCCTGTCAGGAGGTAGTGCTTTCTAGAAAGCACCAGCTGTGGTAGTATCAAGAAGAACCAGTGGTGGGCGGGGTCCTAGCACTCCCAAGAGTATATGCCCTTTGTCTTCATCTACCAGGGTGGATAGTGAAGGACCATTAAGTGGGGGCAGTACTAGGCATGTCTGAGCTCAGACGCTCTTTGGACGGGTGGTGCTACAGGCTGCTGTGGGAATGGGGGCGAGGTTCCCAGCTTAATGGAGTTAGGTATCCAGGAGGATTATGGCTGCCTCTGCTGAGTCATGCAGGTTGTCAGTGAAGTGGGGGAAGGCTGGCACTCACAGACGTCACCCAGCTCTCATGCAAACTGAAGGGGAGTCTCACTTCCACTGTGAGCCCCCCAACAACTCTAAGTCTGTTTCCAGGTTGTGGGTGAGCCAGGCTTCAGAACTTGCCCCATGGTACCTGCCTCCCTGGCTGTAAAAGAAAAGGGCTTAGTTCTTTCCCTGCCTGTGGAGTCTGCACACTGGATTCAGCCCCTCCCCCAGGTTCTGGCCAGGAGGCTTGCTTCTCACCTGGTTCAACTAGTGATGAAGTTCAGCTGGAGAGTTCCTTCTTCCCCTGGTGTTCCCCCCACCCCGCCCCTTCTCCTCTGGCCGCCCTCCCGATGGATCCCTGTGGTGCCAGGCAGGAATGGCCTGTGCTTGGGGACCCAGCAAGCTCTCAGAGCCTTTCTGCTGCTTCCTCTACCCCTATATTTCACTCCGCGCTCTAAGTTGATTCAGCTCCAGGTAAGGTAAGAAACTTCTTCCACAAACAGACCTTCAGTTTCTCCAGTGCTGGTGTGTGTTCAGGAGAGGAGACTCCCACTTCTGCAGTCGGGGCACTCACAGTACTTGGAGTGTCTCCTGGGCCTGCAGGAGCAGTCCCCTTCCTTTAGAGGGTCTGTGGGTCCTCTCGGGATTGCTGGTTTGTTCTTGCAGTCAATCTGGAGCTAAAATTCACAGTGCAAACCTCCACACACTGCTCCATCTATCTGAGGGGAAGCTGCAATCTAGTCTTGCTGCCCGTCCGCCATGATGTTCCGTATGACGTTTTAAAAGTTGTATTTCTCAAACACAGAAATGAAATATTTGGAATAAACAAAACCTGGTATTTTTTTAGTCATGACTTATATAGGACTATCCATCACCAGGTATTATTCACCATTGAACAAAAATATGAAAGCATCTGGACACACGGGAAAAAGAAATGAGGTATACACATTAGAATGAAAGGCAATCAATTTCACAATTGTATCTGGTGGTGGAAATACTTTTCTAAGAAAGAAGTCCAAGAAAATAAAGTGGAAAACTATGAAAGCATTACAACTAAAATATCAATCAAATGAAGTTGCTGTATACTGTTGAGCAATCAGGTGTTGAGGTGAGTCTATTAGGACAAACAGCCAAACTGAAAGTAACAATGTAGGTTTTATACATTTATTGCAACAGTGCAAGCAACAGGCAAAGAGTCCCTGGCTCTCCGGTTTTCCATTTGTCTCCACAGAAAGGTAGCGGAAGGATGTCAGGTTGATGCAATGTGGATAGGAAAAATTATCTCACTGCTAGGAAGTCCCAAAGCAAAGACTTCTGCCTCTTTAAGAACCTGAATAGGGGAGAAGACAGGAAACAGCTGAGAGTGGAAAGGAACTGAGTTAAAGTAGAGAAAAGTGCCTCAGCTGAGATTCTCACCAGGGAGTTCTTGGTGAGGACACCTGGGAAGTATCTCAGTTGAGTCTTCAATACAAAAGACTTTGAAAGGAGGTGGTTGGGCTAGGAATGCAGATATGTAAGAGCATGGTTGGACTGGGAGTGGATTGCTGAGTCCTGAACTGCCACTCCCTCCAGAGAACTGTGAGGCACTGGATTTGCACACCAATTTTGGTGTGGCGAGGTTCACTTTCGCTACTGAAACTTGCCAGGCAAAACCTTGTAATTGCCCATGGTCAGAGCTGAAAGATCATGGATACAATTTTTGGCCCGAACCCGGCCAAAATTGTTAGACTATTATCTCACAATGTTAGATTATGACGTTATAATAATGTTACATTGTTACATTATTATTTGAAAATAATAATGTTTTTACCAAATATTAAAGCATTAAGGTTATATTACCCAAGATGATTTCCATTCTGAATACCTTATTGTACATATTCCCTTCTGTTTATATATTATATACACATAAATATACCCACATATATCTATATATACAATTTTTTTTACCAAAATGAGATCATATTCTTTCCCTTTTGTAACCTGCCTTTTTCAACTGATGATTTCCATTACTCCTTGAAAATAATTTTTTATCTTAGCATTTTAATAGATGCTTTGTCTAAACCCATATCTAATTAACAACCACATATTACATCTTACCATCAGCCACTCAAGTCTCTTCTAATCTAGAGTGGTCCCCTTTTTATTAAAAAAAATATATATTTTATATGTACATTTAACATATACATACTAATTATACACAAACATATAAAATTAGTATACCAATAGGAGCAGGACAGAGTGACTAGTGAGCTCCTAGTTTAGATATGATCATAAGACTCCTTTCTAAAGGGATTGCACTTTAGCAGATACTTCAATGATATTAATGTCATGTGTTTTAAACTTAAGTATTAGACATTTTATAGCTATAGGGTACTCATATTTTGATGTGTTCCAACCCAGGTTATTTAATTTGATCTCTTAGTACCAATAACTAATGCCACAAAGCACTATTTTGAAAAACAGGTGTTAACACATAAGAGAAAGGATCCCTTCTAGTGCTAATGTATAAGAACAATGATTGGATTATCTTTGATGTACTCTGAGATCACATTTCATTACATGTACCAGGCCATTTGTATAATTTTATGATTAAAGTATTAAAAGATAATATGCAAGTCTCTTTCTGTTGTAAGTACCTAAAATGTAGTTTTAAAATAATTTTTTTAAATGAAATAAAAAGTTTAATGTTTTAAATGTAGTTTTTTCTATGTGTAATGCCTCAATATTTCAAAAACCCAAAAACTCAGTGCTCTTTTGCTTTATATAGCAGTTTATTCATAGACTTGCCTGACACTTCGGAGTTAAAATGAGCTGGTAGTTTCATTCTCAATATCTGGTTGCCTTTAGCATCTTGTTTCTGAAGAAATTCGATCAACTGAAATAAGATAAGTTTTTTATAAGAAGCATTGCAAGACCTTTCCTTGTTCCTAACCATTTTGACATCTATTTTCACTGGGAAAGAAATGGAAGTCAGCTACCAGCACTAGCATTAGAGGCTGGGTTAACATTACCTGCAGGCTATCGTGTCCTGTTTCCATAGAAATGACGTTTGGATTGTTGAAAATAGGAGACAGACTTTAAAACCAGCATGTCCTCTCAATAGTGAAAAAATTGTGTAGATGTGTGTTCACATTTCCAGACCAAAGAGGCTGAATAATTCCATGTGATGAGCTTTCCATTGTGATCTGAAAGTCTATGGGGGAAAGTAAAACTTTCATAAATTTGGATTAGAGGAGTATGGGCATATTAATCTAACAATGATATAAGATAGCCATAATGCTTCCTAAGAGGCCAGAAACCTCAAAACTTTCTGTTTATTATATTTTGAAAGCTTTAATATACTTAGTCTGCAATTTATAATTTAGTCTCTTGAGAGATCACAGAAAGCTGGCATTTTAAAATGAGTAGAAGCATTTTCATCTCTTCAAGATTGAAGTTAAACATTGAATGTATATAGTCCTATTTGTTTGCTGATTTGACAGGTTGAAATCAGAGAATGCAATTGCAATTTATTTGTATTGATATAAAGTTTAGTTCAGGAAACTGGACATTGTCCTCACTTTCATATATACTTGTATTTTGAAATACAACCTTATTGAAGTTTGTTATTAGTGGATCAGATCAAACATTTTTAATAGCCTATTGAGTATTGCAGAATGGGGCAAATAAAATATAAGTATCAAATTTTCAGATAACTAGCATGAATATAAGAACAATGGAGAGAATAATCTCATGTCCTATGTATTTGACTATATACCATACTTTATATTATTTATGTGAGATATAAAGTTGTAAATTTATTCATGATTCTTCTTTTTTATTACGTGACTGGGGGATTACTGGTTGAATGCTTTCTTGAATTTTTAACAGAGAAAAAAACATTTCCATAGCAGTGTTAGGTTTGAGCTAATGCACACCTTTTTTCTTTAAAAAAACAGTAGCCCAATTACTGATTTTGATCATTGCTATGTGATATTTACTGATAGTCTACATCTGTTATACTTGGAAATTATAGCAGTCATTAAGTCATGAATGTATAAAACATTTTTCATTAACATTTGGAACTACGAAAAGCAGGTGGAAAATAATGCAGTCAAATTAATTCAAAATTAAAAAATTAATATCTAGTTAAGTTTTCTATTCACACTTGCACCAATTTTAAGTTGATTTAAAATAATTATGACTCCTATGTTTGGTTTTAAAAAAATTAAAAAAACAAGAAACAATTTACTTATCATTGAAGTTCCAATGTTAGGTCTCAACATTTTATAATTATAGTTTTGTAAGTTGTTACTTTAAATAGGAGAGGTGTGGTGATGTTAATAGAGGGAAAATCCATGCCCATATATAGCATTAATATCAGTGATATCTGATGATTGAGAGTTCTTTGACCATTCCACTAGTAGGGATTTGATGACCATTTGATATTTCAATTTGCTTCATAGTGTCATCCTAATCCAAAATGATTGAACTTTCACAAGATCCAGCCAAATATTTTAAACCTGCAGTTCTAGGATAAAGAAGTGCTCAGTTATAGAGATGCATAGGTGACTAGCCTATGGTTATAATCTACATGACTCTCCTGTGTTTATGACTGGAGCTATCACAAAGAAATTTGTCACATGCGCTCATTGTAGAAATAGTAGAATATATTTCTTCAACATTTTGTCTTCATTACTGCTTCTGGATCCTTTCCAAATAGTGCTTATCAAGCTTGTACAATTTGCTAAATGTACAGATGAGCAAAATTGCCAAATGAGAGAGGTAGCCAAAATCCAGGAGGAGAACTAGAAATAGGTCCTTATGTGACGTATCTTTTTGTTATGCTTTATTAGATGAGTATGAGCATTTTACCCAAATCCCTAAATAAGCTAATCTCCGCCTAGCTCATTAAAATTCTCTCCTGCCACTATTCTTCAGACATCCTAAAATTCCATTTTCTAAAATAGTTTGAACATATTCAAAACTATGTATTTAGAATACAGTTTGATTAAGGCACTGTCTTTTTCTTAATGGCATTTATTTTCTAGGGGTGAGGTGGTCAAGAAACAAATGAAAATATAAATGACCAAATAAGATAATTTCAAATGGTGATAAATGCTAGTAAGAAAATAATTACAGAATTATTAAATAACCAGTTACTTGATTAAGGAATGGATTCTAAGGATGTGGGCTTTTCAAGGAGATGATCTATGAGTATAACTTGAATAATGAGAAAGAGGCAGCCTGGGACGTGTGGATAGATTCTAGGGAGAGAATGAAAGGAGAGAAAAATTTCCTCAGATTCTTAGGTTGCCACATCCAAAAGATAGAAAAAAAGACTCCTGTGGCAGATGAATACGGGACTGGAGATTGTAGAAAGACAAAGATCATGTAGATTTGGGTGTATGATCCATGGATATCAGTACCAGCATTGAGGAGAGCTTGTTTTATTTCCCGCTCTAGAACTACAAAATTAAAATCCATTGGGGTGGTTCTGGAAATCCATGCTTTACCAAACTTTCCAAATTTTCATGCATCCTAAAGTGTGAATTAGCATAGGTATATGTACGATTTGGGGAGTGATTACTTAGATGATGGTTGATTTTGGAATTTAGTGTAATTTAAGAGAGCTATCTTTGAAAAGAGGTCACAGCAAGGAATTTATGTGTCTTTAAAAATATTCTGGTTTACGTAGGAAGGCACTATTGAAACAAGAGATACCAGGTTGAAGTCAATTACAGTATTATAACTGACAAATAATTTTGGCATGAACTAGATTGGAGTCATTGATTACAAAAAAAAGTATTTATTTTTTCTGAAAAGATTGAAGGGCGAATTGGATGTTGGGTAAGAGGAAAATACTAGAAACCAAGCCTCTTTCAGCAGCTGTAGTTGATTGGGTAATTTACCAAGATGGAAATAACTGAAAGATGAACAGCTATGATGGAGAAAAAAGAAGATAATTGAGTTCAGTTGTGGACCTGTTGAGTTTGAGATTTATCCAAGCATATGTATCTGTATAGTATATTCCATATAGTATCCAGGATGCGGTTTCAATACTTACAAGTTATTAACAAAAACCCCAAAACCAACCTGATTTTCAAAAGGATAAAATATCTTAATAGACCCTTCACTGAAGAATACATATGCATGGCAAAGACACAAATGACACACACAAAAAGATGCTAAAAGTCCTTAGGTAAATGTAAATATAAACCAAAATGAAACATTAATAACCACCCACCACAAAGACTACACATTCTTCTTAGAATGACAGTGCTAAGCTGAGGTGAGGATGTGGAGCAACTGGGACCCTCAGTTATTTTTAGTGTGTATGCAAACTTCTAAAGCAAAAGACTAAATTGTCTTCAAAGGAACAAAGGTGAAAATGACATCAGACTTCTGGTGAAGAATGCTAGAAGAATTTGAAAAAAGTTATTTATTATTATGAGTCAAAAGTATTTAAACACAAAATTTTATTATATTTGGTCAAGTGGCTAATTAATATTCCAAATTTCAAATATGAAGACAGATTTGTTTACATACACAATAATTCAAAAAATCTAGTATACACAGTCTTTTTCTAAAAAAAGAAAATTACTGTTTGTATTTCAACAAAACAACAAAGAGGACTCCAACAAAGAGAAAGGTAGCAGTTTAAGAATGATTCAGCAGTAACCAAAACAGCATGGTACTGGTACCAAAACAGATATATAGACCAATGGAAGAGAAAGGAGACCTCTGAAATAACACCACACATCTACAACCATCTGCAGCACTATTTACGATAGCAAAGTAATGGAACGAACCCAAATGCCCATCAATGCTAGAAGGGATAAAGAAAATGTGGTACATATACACCATGGAATACTATGCAGCCATAAAAAGGAATGAGATCATGTCCTTTTCAAGGACATGGATGAACCTGGAAGCCATCATCCTCAGCAAACTAACACAGGAACAGAAAACCCAATACCGCATGTTCTCACTCATCAGTGGGAGTTGAACAATGAGAACACATGGACACAGGGAGAGGAACAACACACACCAGGGCCTATTAGGGGATGGGGGATGAGGGGAGGGAACTCTGAGGATGGGTCAATAGGTGCAGCAAACCACCATGGCACATGTATACCTATGTAACAAACCTGCACGTTCTGCACGTATATCCCAGAACTTAATTTTTTTTTTTTTAAGAATAATTCAGATCAGCAATGAGATGAAATCGTAGATGACAGGCATGCAACAGGCTACAATAAAAGTAGTCCAAATTATGTAATGAAGACCCCATGAGAATGTCCTAAGAAAGAAAATGAATAGTGTGATTTAAAAAAAAAAAAAATTAGTAAGAAGGCCGAATACAATGAGGGGTGGAATAAAGCAAGTACTTTTTTTGTAGTATGATTAAAAGTAAATGAACAAGCTTGAGATCTGAAAATCGGAAAATCAGTTATGAGCATGATCAGTGACATGAAACACTTTTCCTTGATAATAATAGATAAAAGGATAATTTAAATAGCAATTCCCATATGTTGCCCTTCCTATCTGTTCCATTTTTAAATAATGTACCTTTGAACAGCAAATACTTAATGACCATTGTTAAAAAATAAACTTAGGCACCTTAAAATTTTAGAGTGTAATTGGACAGACAACGATTCCTGAATCAGGCAGCTCCAAACCACAAGTGGTTTCAACTCTACAAAAGGATACAAGGGAAAAACTCTTACAGTGTGTGAGGAAGCAAGACAAAAATAAATTTGGTTAAAGTGGAAAGTCCCTAGTGAGATAAGAGGTTAATTCATGGATTTTAATTGGTAAAATCTCTAGTTAGAATTTACTTGGCAGTTTCTGATTACTTAAACTTGGGTTTTTTTTCCCTAGGCTGTGACCATTCACAGTGAGTCGAGTTTTGCTTTGCTTACTGAGAAACTCAGGATGCTAGAGCTGCTCCATTCTAATGGCATTGCAATTAATTACTCTAACAATATAAAATAATATATTCTGTTTTATATGCTCAATCCCAGTACTGAATTCCACATAAGATAACACATAAGAGCAGTGCTTTCAATATTTGAGTTAACGTATGGAGAAACTAGGAAGACAGTTATTGTTATAGAACAGAATGCAAATACTCTAACAGAATAATAACATTGGGGATGAGGATGGCATTAAGGCCCTGCCAGAGAAGCAGAAGTTCACGCTCTTTCTCTCTCACACACACACGTGCACGTGTATGTGTATACATACATTATGAACAAATTACAGTGTATTAAAGGACTGACTAAGCAAGTCTGAAGTCCATAGGGCAGGCAGGCAAGCAAGAAGGGAAGACATAAAGTGTCTGCAATCCTGTGACTATGAGCTAAAGTATGGAGTCTCTCTAGTTCATCCTAGCAAGGCAAAGACTTGTATAGCCATATCATAAAGTAACCATGGGAGTATAATTTCATCATCTTTGCCATACTCTATTTATTATAAATGAAACATGTTTGTGAGATACTTTTAGAAAGTGAAACATCATGTTAAATATAGAGTCATTTGAAAATAAGATTCTTTTTACTCCATAAAGAGATGTCTTTATTTTGTAATCACTGGACTATATCTCTGCAGTTTAAAACAGAGAAAGGGATTGTTAAGTGATGGAAAATTCCAGAACAATTACTGATACTGAAAAATAAGCACCATAAAATTATAGAAATCTAATTTTGCTATTGGAAAGGCTCCTTAGCAGCTATTCACTCCTAATCAGCCTGAAGTTGTAATGAATAGAATAATAAGCACCATTAGAATAATTCACTATTCATCAAGAATAATAAACCACTTAGAATAACAAGGCTGAAATAATAAGCCAATGCTTAAATCATGAAAAAGAAATAGGGGGAAAAAGGAGATTCTCAGAAGAGTTTAGCTTAATGCTGTCATGAGCAACTGAGCTCCTCTAATGTGTTGAATTGTTTATTAACCTATTCAGCATCCCACCACCTCTGTATCCTTCTCATTATCACTTGGTGTCATTTGTAGAACATCTATACCAGACTCATTTAGAGGGCTTGTTGAAACAGAGATCACACACCCACACACACATACACACACACACACACACAGAGAGAGAGAGAGAGAGAGAGAGAGAGAGAGAGAGAGAGAGAATTTGAGAGACCTTCCAAGGTTCCACCTTAACTGGGATGATTCTTCTTTATAAGTCTACTTACTATTCCACTTCCATGTCAGTTGCTTCTGCTGTCCTTTGCACCTATAATGGTGGGATTGATTTTTAATATCAGCTGTCAAAAATCTGCCCATGATTCAAGGCCTAGATCAATAGCTATTTCCTTCTTTACTCATCTCAGATCCATTTCCTCACTTCCTTAGCCTCCCTGGTCCAAGTGAGAGTAGGATTCAGAGAATCTTAGAAACAAAAGATACCTTAAAGATTACTTAATCTAACTTCCTTGGCTTAAGACAAAGAAATATAGAAGAGAAAATACTAACATTTTCCTTTAAAGAAAAATCTGCTTTCCAAACAGGTAATGATAAAGTTGCTCTTAACAAGGGAACAAAATAGACGTATATGAGAGTGAATTATGTGACTATTACTTTTTTATAGACTTTCTTAAAAAAAGATGTCACTTTAAATTAGAAATATACAGATATAAACATGTTATATTTGATTGTTTTTATTGCTTATAAAATTGTGTGAACCCTAGGGAGATGCTGAAAATAGAGGAGAGAATTGTACGTATAGCCATAGCTATGGCATACTATGGTATAGTATAGCCATAGATTCTATGGATCAATGATGTTTTCCAGTTTGTGGACTCGCCCCTTTCAGCAGCTGTGTAAATCAGCTGACTACTCTGTGACCCCCTTTAGCTCTCTACATTATCATCTATCTATCACCTATCTATCATCGCTCTCTCTCTCTCTCTCTCTCTCTCTCTCTCTCTCTCTCTCTCCCTCCCTCCCTCCCTCCCCATCATCTCTTTCAGTAATATCTGAAAAGGAAGTTGCTTAAGTTAATGAGGTGATTTCAGTATTTTGAAAAATATGTTCTAAATGACTCTGTATAAATATGAAATATCCATAAAATTAGCCCCATCATCCTCCTCAAATATTTGAGTTTCTTTAAGTATACCACTCAGTGAATAATTTGGTAAGGAATTTTTACCTACTTTAAGTTATCCATGTTTGTATTCCTGAAGTGCCATATAATTTAGAATCCCCTTATGTGTTTATGTAATATTTAATAATGTATTATTTATATAATACTTGAGATCTGATGATATTTTATAAAGGAAATCTGTAGATAATTTTATCTAATAAAAAGCATGACCCTCTGGGAAGGAAGATGCTCTTTCAGTATCTTTCACATGGCTCCAATATGGAGTAGAGAAGTATCAGATTATATGGTCTTTGAATATAACTTTGATAGTAAATGCAAACAGGTTCTTTTGACAGACTTAATAAGTCAATCAGTACTAATTTCTATACGTTTAAGATGTAATGGACTGCACTGAAAAAAGGTTAGTGAAGGAAGAAGTTTTTTTAGTTATGAATTAGGAAAATGTTTTCCATGTTTGAATCTGTTTCAGCCTAGTCTACCTTTTTTCTTTTATTAATTTTTTTCTCAACTTTCAGTTCAATTAATTCAAAGACCAGTCTCTTGCAAATTTTTATCCACTCTTGTTCTCTATTCTTGGTAACCTCATGCATGAATGTGTCAGAAAAAATGTGTTTCTAATAGTATTCTAGTGAGTGCATAGATTCCTGAAAAATGTGAAAAGCCCACCATAATGAAATGGAAAACATGTTGGCAAAGACTACAATTAGATATCAAGTAACAAATAATATCATTATTACATGTTAGCATCTTATATGACCTAATAAAGAGAAACAAATATATTTTAATAGAAAACAGAGTGAGTTTTAATTTGTTCTCTACAATGTATACTTTATTTTTAAAGAAATTCATTGGCTGAAGCCATGAGCAATTTTCCTGCCAAGTTGTGCTCATAGACGGTGTAAAAAATCTTCTCATTGTCCAGATCTAGTTTTAGCTAAATAAAATCATTTTCAGAATGAAAAACTGTGCACTGGATGATTTATTTTGGCTATCTCCAGATTTCTAAGTGCTTTTCATCACTACTAGCTTATGTGAAAAATTAATAAGATAATATGGGAAAGTAAAATATTCAAATGTTTGGGTGTATCTACAAATAGAGATAAGAATAATAGGTGATCACTTTCTCTTTCCCTTCTCTCCTCTACGGCTTCTGG
>NW_016814053.1:211910-217439 GCF_001698545.2 Rhinopithecus bieti | reverse complement strand
CCTCCCCTCCCCCCCTTCTGCCCCTCCCTTTCCTTATACTGTGGTGGTAATGTGTACTGTAAATACAGTCAGAATGAAATGGCAGCACTCCAAGGAATAGACATGAGATATCTAGCTAATCAGCACCTTGGGAATAGCAGAAGTTTGAGGACAGTGACTACAAAACAGATTTCCTTTTGCAGACTTGGTTAGACCCAACTTCTCTGTGAAAGGTCTTGCCAATTTAAACATAAAGCTCTAAGGGGAAATAAGCTATATCTTTCTTGGGTGAAATTCACTGAAAGGAATATTAGAGTAGGACCTAGACCGGTCAGTAGAAATTTGATACAAATGAAGGGGTAGGAAATCTTATATAGAGGAATTATATTTTGCAATGCAAGGAAGTATAAAGAAACCCCATTAAAATTAAGTATGGCTGAAGTATTGCATGTCTGCTACAAAGTACAGATAAGGTATTATCCAATTGGGAAGGATCTGGTATGTCAAGACTTTAGCCTTTATCCTGTAAGCAATAGTTAACATGTAAACACTGTTGAGGAAGAAATTACTGAGTCTAGAATTGAGGCATTTTTGTTAGCTAGGCAGTTTCTTCAATTTCTTAGCAAGAAAAGATTGAAAAAAAAAATCATACTGGTATCTATTACATGAAAACTATTTAATTTATTCTTCATGTTCTTTAGCTCATGTGATAAGTGCTTGGCATAGAATGCTGTAACGGTGAAAAAAGTTCGCAAGTGATCAGGTAATGAGTGGAAGTGTCAAATGCTGCCATGGGTGCAATGATAACACATAAGAGGGATATTTATGTTGGTCTTGTGGGACTTGGGAAGGCTTTTCAAAAAGGTTTTATTCTCTTTGACACTTCAGAATTGGCATTACTTTTTTTTTCTTGTCTGAAGATGTAGAGTTTTTAATCACATAGTGTTCATTTAATCCCTCTCAACAACACCTATCCCTCTTAAAATTTTTTTCATACCTCAAATAAAAGAAACTCCTCAAGACTTGCTATGGATAAATATATGCACAGATAGTCCTTTCAGTTTAGTTTTTTTTTTTGTTTGTTTGTTTGTTTGTTTGTTTTTGAGACGGAGCCTCATTCTGTCGCCCAGGCTGGAGTGCAGTGGCACAATCTCGGCTGACTGCAACCTCCGCCTTCTCGGTTCAAGCATTTCTCCTGCCTCAGCCTCTCGAGTAGCTGAAACTACAGGTGTGCATGCCACCAGGCCTGGCTAATTTTTTGTATTTTTAGTAGAGATGAGGTTTTACTGTGTTGCCCAGGCTGGTCTTGAACTCAAGAACTCAGGCAATCTGCCTGTCTGGCCTCCCAAAGTGCTAAGATTATAGGCATGAGCCACCGGGCCCAGCCTCTACTGCTTATTTTCATAAAACTGATTTTTTTTAAGTACCTCTTAGAGAACAGTATCTTAATAAGGTGCATTCTCATCTGAGTAGGCTACACCTTGCAACCAATTTTCTGTCCCTTGTACAGCATGCTTGTTTGTTCAAAATTTTGTGTAAAAAGAGAGACATTGCTTTTTGCCTTCTCTCCTTAAGAGGATTACTAAAAGTCATAGTATTATATTTTCCTCCTCCAGAATTAATTGTATTTTTTAAAACACACTATTTTATATTTAACTTACTGCCAAACTCTTCTTGATGGCCCAACATCAGGAACAATGCAACATCAGTAAGAATAGAAGAGCTGTAATACTTCTCTACCCAAGCAACACTGTTGAAATCATTTCTTGCCCCAGCTCACTCCTTTCTCTGTTGTTCAATGAAGCATACCACCAAAAGAAAATGCCCAGAGTCTCTTCAAAAGAGCAGCAAACTATTGAAAAATTTCCAGAATCAGGGATAGAAGCTTTATGTTTATGCTCCTGTTTCTACAACATTGACCCCAGCTGCCATCTTAGGTAATGGCAGCTGCGGTGGTGGCCAAAATGCAAGAGCCTGAGTAGAGTTCTAAGTTTTGTGTAGTGCCAGTGAGAAGTAGAGGTGAGGAAACTCCATGGTGTCATCTTAGTCATCAATGGTTGTGAGGGAAATAAATTGGTTTGACAACATGTTTGTTTTTGTAACAAATGGAATTAACTTCAGAAGGTTCAAGTGAGGAGACTTCATGGAAGGAACTATTTACAGAAGCATGGTCAAGAGCAAACAAGGATGTTAAAATGTTAACATTCCTAAAATTGAGAGAACAAGAGGAGGAAATAGGATTTCCAGAGTCCAGAAAGTGAATCATGAAGGACAGTCTGCCTGGTGGGGGCTGTTGTCCTGAAGGATGGCAGCTACTGTCAAAAATTCAGGGCTGGAGCAGAGAACTGCCCAGGGTCCTCTTTCCTATTGCATTCAAATCTCCTACAGATGACTCTCTGTTTGCTAAGTCCATCAGGAAGCCAACTGGCAAAAGAGTGGAGAGAATACAATTTGCATTGTCACTCTCCCAAAGCACAATTGGGACAGAAAAATGGGAAGAAGTGGTTAAATGGAAAATAGCCATGTGGTGGTTTATCTTAGGTGTCAACGTGACTGGCTCCAGGTGTGCCCAGATAACTGATTAAACATTATTTCTCTGGATATTTCTGAAAGAGATTAGCATTTCAATTGGTAGACTAGGTAAAGCAGATTGCTTTCCCCATTGTGAGTAGACATCATCTCATCTGTTGAAGGCCTGAATAGAATGAGAAGGTGGAGAAACAGATAATTCCTCCTCTCTCTGTCTGATTGCTTAGGCTGGGATATCAGTCTTCTCCTTCCTTTAGGCTGGAATTATATACCATTGGCCTTCTGGTTCTCACATCTAGCTCTGGTTCTCTTGGATTAGAACTCACATCATCAGTCTTCCTAGTTTGTAGGCCTTCAGCCATGAACTGGAACTACATCACTTGTTTTCCTGAGTCTCTGCCTTACAAACAGTAGACCTCAGCACTTCTCAGCCGCCATAATCTTGTGAGCCAATTCCAGATAGATAGATAGATAGATAGATAGATAGATAGATAGATAGATAGATAGCTAGCTAGCTATATCTCTATCCTAATGGTTCTGTTTCTCTGGAGAACCCTGACTAACCCAAGCCAAGAAAACAAAAAGAGAATCCTCCTTGTGTGGCTTTTAATGAGTAATATGGGAAAACAAAACAGAACAAAAATATCCTGGAAGGGACCGAATGTAGATAACATACTGGGGTCGGTATTTTGTGATGGTGGCCACATTTATCTGAGAGGGCTGGTAAAGCCTGAGATGTTGTGGCTATTTAATATTTTTTGAGAATAATTACTTGTAACCCAAATGTTTACTGAGAGAATGACCTCTACCTCTATATAGGAAGAGCCTCAGTACCTCTGCCCTCCAAACATAATAAAAATATCCTCATTTATTTTGGGGAGTCCCTAAAGATTCCTTATGTGTGAAAACTGTCAGTTACATTTCTACTGTGTGACTCTACTTGTCCAAGCCACTGTTTCATGAAATTCCCCTTGAAGAAGTTTCAGTGTTGCCACCACCTAGAATGAAAATGCTGATGTCAATGCCAAGGGTACTATGTCTCCAGATGTTTATAAAATGTCTAACCCTTTTTGGGAATGGGAGGAAGTTAGGAAGTTAAAGTTAATGATGGATTCTGTGCAGCAGTAGAAAGGGAACAAAGGTGACTGGTTTATTCTTGTGGGATCTTGAGCAGCAGACTATGTTCACAGATTCTTTCTCTCTAATGAGCTTAATAGCAAAGTAGTCTAAGGGCCTTTGACAGCCCATGCTTCTCTCAAGCCTGCTCTGTATTCTCCCCTCATCAGCATGTCCTTTCTTAGTTTTTATCTACAGAACACTGAGAAGCTGTTGAATGTGTTTGTGTGTGTGTTGGAACATAGACGTTGTCTTCACCAAAGGAAGACAAATCTCATTGTATAATTATTTAGGTAATCCTTGATAGAAAGATCTATAAAGAAAAGAACTGCAGGCCGGGAGCGGTGGCTCACACCTGTAATCCCAGCACTGTGGGAGGCCGAGGCCGGTGGATCACGAGGTCAGGAGATGGAGACCATCCTGGCTAACACCATGAAACCCCATCTCTACTAAAAATACAAAAACAAAATTAGCCGGGCGAGGTGGCGGGCGCCTATAGTCCCAGCTACTCCGGAGGCTGAGGCAGGAGAATGGCGTGAACCCGGGAGGCGGAGCTTGCAGTGAGCCGAAATTGCGCCACTGCACTCCAGCCTGGGCGACAGAGTGGGACTCCGTCTCAAAAACAAACAAACAAACAAAAAAACTCAATATCATTTTATAAGTATTATTTATATTTCAGTTGGCTCCTGATTCCATTTGGAAACCTAGTCTGACACCATCTGTAACCACATTTGCCACTTGTATGTAAGGAACTCCTTCTAAAAGGAAACCAACAACTATGATCCATTAAACTATGGGCAACTCTTAATAATTTATAGTTACATGGTAACTGTGCTATAAAATGCCTGGAAAAGCTTCAGTTCTTGAGGTCTTACTTGAAAATCTCTTATGGAGAAAAAGTCATTTTTTAAAATGGTGTGCTGTATTTGTAATATCAGCTAGATTTATTTTATGTATCTATGAATCGCTATCCTGTTATGTCTCCAAACATGCAAACCCTTGGAACTGTTATAAGCAGGATAATTCCTAAAAAGATGACGTTAAGAATTCTTGACCCAAATTACTCATGGATTATTAATTCTCTTTGACTTACTTGCTAATTATCATTTTAGTTATATTTGCTCCAATCTTTTGATGTTGGAGTTTTTCATTTTATGGAAAAAAAAAAGGATGAAAGTCAAAATGTCATTTAACTCTATGCATACCACGCGTCTTATGTTGAATAGCTCTTATTATCTTTAAAATGTAATAGAAAATTAAGAATCAAGTACTTGCACTTAAAGTACTTATACTTAAGTATAAAACAGGGCTGAAATATTTCTGGTTTAGATTAAAGCATGGTAATATTTGTTAAGACATAGGTAATATGTCCTTAAGAAAAAAGTTCAGCCTTAGGGCAAACCTTTTAGGATCACCTGAAGATAATATAAGTTTACGTATTATCTTATGATCAACACTGATTGCTTTATTTATGGATTATTTTAATATAAAGTACGAGTATTAAATTCTTACCCATACAGTATTTTATTATTTCATGTAACATGAATTTATTTATATTCTACTTTCTGGAAGTTTACCTTTTCCACTTCTTTTTTTTTTTTTTTTTTTTTCTTGAGACAAAGTCTCGATGTCACCCAGGCTGGATGGAGTACAGTGGCCGGATCTCAGCTCACTGCAAGCTCCACCTCCCGGGTTCACGCCATTCTCCTGCCTCAGCCTCCCGAGTAGCTGGGACTACAGGCGCCGGCCACCACGCCTGGCTAGTTTTTGTATTTTTTAGTAGAGACGGGGTTTCACCGTGTTAGCCAGGATGGTCTCGATCTCCTGACCTCGTGATCCGCCCCTCTCGGCCTCCCAAAGTGCTGGGATTACAGGCTTGAGCCACCGCGCCTGGCCCCCTTTTCC
>NW_016814053.1:200986-207489 GCF_001698545.2 Rhinopithecus bieti | reverse complement strand
CCATCTCGGCCTCCCAAAGTGCTGGGATTACAGGCTCGAGCCACCGCGCCTGGCCCCCTTTTCCACTTCTAAAACTGTTTTGTCTTAAGAAAACAGAAGATACATTTAAGTAAACAGTTTCTAATTGTCCATTTGACATCTTTACTTGGAAGTCTAAATGTAGATTAGACACAACATATTCCAAAGGTAAATTCATCACTTTCTCCAGAAATATACTCCTTTTCAAGCATTTTTCAAAGGTTTTCTATTGGTCTTGAAACTACAGACAAAACTGCTCACACGGCTTATAAGGCCCCAAGTTACTCCTCAAGCCTTATTTTGTTCTGGTCACAATCTCGTTTCAATTTCTTCAGCAACATTGGTGTAGTTTCCTTGTTCATGTTTACTGTATTTCCTATAGCTTCAGGAAGTAGATTTGAAAAAACTGTTTCCTAAGCCGCTTTTTCCCTGCCCTGTAACTCTTGGCTTAGTTAACTTGTGCTTATACTTCAGATCTCACGTCAATATCATTTTCTCATCATTGTTCTAAAATCCTGCTATCATGTGAATGTTTCCCATAAAATTCATGTGTGGGAAACATAATCCCCAATTCAACAGTGTTGGGAGGTGAAGCTTTTCAGGTGTTTAGGTCAAGACTGCCCTCATTAATGGATTAATGATTATAAAAGGGCTTGAAGAGGGAGTTTGGTCTATTTTGACCTGCTCTTCTGCAATGTGAGGGAACAGAGTTCTGGTCCTCCCGAGGATGCAGCAGCAAGGCACCATCTTAGAAGTGGAGACGGGCCCTCACCAGACAGTGAACCAGCTGGTTCCTTGATATCAAACTCCCAGCCTTCAGAAGTGTGAGAAATAAATGTCTATTCTTTATAAATTAGCCAGTCTCAAGTGTTCCTCTACAACAACACAAATGAACTAGGATAAATCCCTACTCTAAATCAAATACTTTAATGTTTTCTTTCATGGTAATTATCAATTTTATTTAAATATTGGCCTGATAATGTTTTCTTCTTTTCTTCTATAATATAATTTCCATAAGTTCATGTATCTCAATAAACTAGTAAAGTTATTAGGCAGTTAATAAAAATACTGAATGCATGAAAAAATTCATGAATAATACATATTGTTGAGTCAATAGTTTCTGGACTTCGCTTGACGCTGCTGTTATCCCAAGAACAATGATGAATGGTTATTGTAAGAGTTTTTCCTCTTCACTTTTTTATTTTTTATGAACTCCTAAAAATATTTTGAGTAATTAAGTTTGCTGGAATACTAATTCCATGAGTTCAAAGTATACTCACATTATGAATTTCTAAATTATTTTGCTAAATAGTATATAATAGTGTAATTCTTTAATTTCAAGCCAACTCAGATTAGGAGAATGTGAAATCCTGCTTACATAAATATGCCCATCATACTAACCATAAGTATATTGATCATTGGATATTGTCTATTTAGCTTTAGTAAGTGAATGTATTAAAAGAGGTAGATGCCTCTTATACTTCTAATATGGTCCAATGTTTTTCTTTTATATAACCACCACTCAGTCATCATATAGCAAAATAGTTTTTTATAAAGTATGCAAGTAATCTGTGAACTAAATCATCTACCTAAATGAAATAGATTTGGAAATATTTGTTATATAATACATAGATCAATAAAATTTGGAATTTGAAGACATATTGTAGATTATAGCCTAACTCTTACACCTAGGAATTACCTGAAGAATGTGGGACCTGTGGGTACTTGAATAACTTGTCTAAAGTCACTCAATTGTTTAATAATGTCTAGATCTAAGTTTTGATATTCTTAGACTTTTGCTCTTTGTATTAGACATTATCTCATATCTTAGAATTTCATTGGTGCCATAATAGCATGGATACTTACTTTATTTTATTAATTCATAAAGTCATAATAACTATCTCCCTTACGCCTAGTGTCTATACCTAACAATTTGGCATATAAAATTATAACCAGCAACTGACAAATACCTTTAATTTCAGACTTATTAAGCTATGTTATAAAAGATAATTGGTGTGTTAATTTGGAATATATAATTGGAGTGGATGTTTAAAAATGTGGATCCAGTATTTACTAAGGGAGAAAAACAGAAGTTTTCAGTCTTCAAGTGCAGAGCTCCTGAAATAATCATCAACTATGTTTAGCTAATAACATAACTACGCAGGGTATTAGACTTTACTAAAGACTTAGCATATAGGACGAGAGAAGAAATAAGACAAAGATAAATTTAAGATGCAAGAAGCTTTTATGATTTTGATGAAAAAATTATCAGAACAATAATTTATCTTTTTGCAGTTAGTTTCACCTTACGTAATGAAAGGAGTCACCAAGTTACAACCAGAGTGTCTATTCTTTCTACGCTTGTGGGCTTTACTCTTCTTGCATTACTTTTACATAGATTATAGGTTGTCAGGAAAATTGGAATTAGATTGAGAATTCTGAAATGTTAATTAAAGAATAGTTTTGAATATGTCGATATATTGTTTTGATGTTAGTCTTCTATAGTTATACAGTTGAACCACTAAATGTAATGATCATGACATTCTTCATCTGCACAGAAATGTCTGGTGATTGGACTAATATAGTTCATCAGAGTTTATTGGTGATAATGAAAACAATAGGAATGACATTGTTGAGTTATATCACACAGTGAGTAAAGAGATGTTAGTACTCATACATAAAGAAAGCAAGCATATTTTCTACTTTCTATAGGTAAAAACCAGTAACAGGTAATTCACTGCTAACAGATCTCTTTCCCCAAGTCTTGTTAGATACTCAGTAATTCACGAGTGTATTTTTTGAGTAACAAGCAAGAAGAGTAAAACAGCAAGTGCTTCATTTGTTTTCTAGCCTGAGTTGAAACTAAGCAGCTCCATGCTGGCAGCACTTTGTGAAGAATTCTGTAATTTATATTGCTTTCCAAGGAAGCTGGAACTTCATATAGATTACTGTTTTTTTTACATATAAAGAGAATGTTCTTATCACTTAAACTGGAAGTGAAGTCCCCATTTTATAAATCAAGCAAACATTTTAGGATTTTCTTGAGAAACAGAAAATGTTTTACATTTCCAAAATATACTATACTTTCATTTCAATGAGATTTCTATAATGTTTTCTATAATATTTGACATACTCCTTTCCTTGTAAGCAATGTTATAGAAAAATATGTGTATGTGTATATATGTAGGTGTATACACACACACACACACACACAGTCTTGCACTGGCTTTGGGGTTTGCTTCCACGTGGTGGGGTGTTAACAGGCTCTTTTGTCCCTTGTGATATCTGTGCTTATATTGGTTCTCATATCTCCAGTGCCACTTGAGCTGCCCAGGGGCACATGTTAGACTGGAATTTGGGTTAAATAAATATGCACCTGGGAGAGAGAGAATAATGTTACTAAATGAAATAATTTATTGATAATCAGCAGAAAATACCTTCTATGGGAAACACATTTGAAAGTTTTTAGGGAGTAACAAGAAATACCAGAAGCTACATGGTTTTAAATGTTCCATTGAAATTCTAAATCCAAGTAGAGGGTAATTAAATACTTGATCTAGAGCATCTTGAGATAGCATTTTATGAAGCCCTCCTATCACACTGCCCAAGAATCTTTCATCAACATCTAAAGTAACCACAAAGAAGAAGTGATTACTATATGTCCTGTGAGGCTGTGGGCTGATAGTCCTACTACAATTCTGTAAATGCACTTTAACTGGTGTAATAGCTATTTATTACTGTTCTTTCTTTCGTCTAGAACTCAATCAGCCTCTGTTTAATTAGATAAGCCCTTCGTGATTCAGTAAAATTACTTTTTTGTCTCATTCTCCAATTCTTATATCAAAAGCTTTTCTCTCTTGATCTTTTTCTACTACTTGCATCCACCTTAGTGAGGGCCAGGTTGCCATATGCAGTTTTTCACTTTGTGCACTGCACAAAAAAACTTGCCCCCCAAAAAAGCAGCTGGAGACTGAAACTCAGCCTGCATTCTTCCTGACATGCAATTTTCCCAGGGAGAGAGAGAGAGCATGTTTTTCTAAATTGCACAAATTAAATAGAGTAGAAACAGCTTATGAGATGACTTAAACATCCTTTTTAATTGTGATTGCTGACATTCCAAAATTTAAAAGAAAAATAAAGCCTAAAATTCCAAATGCTAATTTGTATGTGTGCGTGTGTGTGTGTGTGTGTGTGTGTGTGTGTGTGTGTGTGTGTGTATACAATATATATTTTCCACTTTGTGGAATTACAGGTCTTCAATTTACATTATTCCATTCTCTTTCTTATAAATGAACCAAATGATGTCTGAGGAAAGACCAGAAGTCACATGTTCATTTTAGCTAAAACCTAATCCCAAGCTTGTGCAAAATATTACTTGTTTTGCATGTCTAGTGTTTGCTGAACACCACAAAGCTTACAGAGTTTCCTGTCAGGCCTATGTATATGCTATAATGAAAGTAAAATATTTAAATATTTAGCTGTATGGTGAAGTATCTTCTTGAATTAACTGGTAGGAATCCCATTAAAATATTTCACACATTCACAAAAAGATGAAAATTAGGTTTGAGCCATTTGATATTCTGACATGTGGTATTTAGCTTGCAGATAAGATCCTTTTAATTCAAGCCTTGAAAACTTTTAAATAGAATGAAAGACTAATATCTGAAATTTCTTATCTATCTTTATCTTAAATTTTAGACTTTTTTGGAGAATCAGAGAAAAGCATATTCAGACTAATAGCTTTAGTAAGCAGGATTCATCACTCTCTTCCTTGACGCCTTAGTTTACGGGACATACACCACCAGCTGCAATAATAAAAGGTAATTTTATCCATAAAATATTGAAAGTTAGACTCTAACACTAAGATTACTGACAATTTAATAAAGATTTTTTCCTCATGCATCATAGCCACCTTCATAGTTCTGATGTATGACTTGGGAAAGAATGTTTTAACACTGATGAAAAAAAACACTGGACAAATTACAGGAATCTCTTTATTCTTTATTTCCTAATCATGGATTCATCTGTGATGTGTTCAAAACAGAGACTGGCCTTTTAGTTCTGAAACTTTACTTTTTTATGGTTTGTGATATAGGTGTTACAGAGACGATTTTAACATTGTCATTCAATGTGACATTTTAAAACCTAGGAGATATCAAAAACTAAGAGGTTGATTATAGCAAAATGCCAGATACTGCAATATTTGAATGATTTACACATAGCCACATACTTGTGAAAATTGAGACAACTAAATATATAATGCATCAAATATTTCCTTTTAAAGAAATTTATCTTTAGAGCATGAGAGGAGCAATCTCTCATTAATCATCTACATCAAACTACTCATTATGTTACTGTGCAAAACTTCATATCCTTCTACAATTGTACCATTAATCATAGGTTGTACTGCCAGTAAATAATGCGTACATATTTCATGAAAACAAAAGGAAATATTTTTAATTTTCTTGGCACATTCCTGAAAACTGAAAATTAAAAATATTTAGTATTATGTCCGGAATTTGTTCCTTCCGGTGGGTTCTTGGTCTCGCTGTCTTCAAGAATGAAGCCACAGACCCTGGCAGTGAGTGTTACAGTTCTTAAAGATGGTGTGTCCAGAGTTTGTTCCTTCAGATGTTCAGATGTGTCCAGCATTTCTTTCTTCTCGTGGGTTTGTGGTCTTGGTGACTTCAGGAGTGAAACCGCAGACCTTCGCAGTGAGTGTTACAGCTCTTAAAGGAGGTGAGTTCAGAGTTGTTTGTTCCTCCTTGTGAGTTCTTGGTCTCACTGGCTTCAGGGGTGAAGCTGCAAACCTTCACTGTGAGTGTTACAGCTCATAAAGGCAGCATGGACCCAAAGCCTGAGCAGCAACAAGATTTATTGTGAAGAGCAAAAGAACAAAGCTTCCACACCTTGGAAGGGGAACCAAGCGGGTTGCCACTGCTGGCTCTGGTGGTCAGCTTTTATTCCCTTATTTGGCCCTGTCCACATCCTGCCAATTGGGCCATTTTACAGAGAACTGATTGGTCCATTTTACAGAGAGCTGATTGGTCCGTTTTTACCGAGTGCTGATTGGTGCATTTACAAGCCTTTAGCTAGACACAGAGCGCTGATTGGTGCATTTACAATCCTTTAGCTAGACAGAAAAGTTCCCCAAGTTCCCACCCTACCCAGAAGCCCAGCCAACTTCACCTCTCAGTATGGGTTTGACATTTTTCTGTATCTTCCAGAGAAAGGAGTGAATACTTTGAAAACTCATTCATATGCATACTATTTCATAAAGTGTATCCATAACGTTTTATTTTTTCTGGAAAAATCTTGTTACTTATTTCCAGTTGAAACTGCATATTTCTTCAGAAAATTTTAAAGACATTTGAAATTGTCAGAAATTAGAATTTTGTACCCAAAGTTATTATTTCATAAAGAGAAATATGTATATTTAATATTTATTAAAAACATTTAAATATTTTTAAATAAACATTTATATT
>NW_016814053.1:198315-200759 GCF_001698545.2 Rhinopithecus bieti | reverse complement strand
AACATTTATATTTATTAAAATATTTAAAATTAATAGAAACCGTGAAGTGACAGAGTTCAATTATGATCAGTTGATCTTTTATTAGTAGCTACCGAGCAGCCAATTTATCCCTTGAAATTTACTCTGATCCTTGAAAACATTTTGAGATGTGAGTAAATATAGAATAGTTGATAAAGATACATGGTACAGAAAAAAAAGACAAATGAAAGCTACCAGAATATCAAAGCCCATAGCACTATAGAAAATATATTGAACTTATCATTTTATTACTATTAATTATGTATAGTGCTTTCTAATTAAAATGTTTTATGTAAAACTTCCTGTCCTCTCTGTAAATTGTAAAAAATTCATGCATATGTACTAAATTTTTCAAATATTATGAAAGACAATTTCTGACAGTTATTATATGAGTGGATTTCAAAGAAAGCTTCTGAGGAGTGAGTGATTCAATTGTACAAAGAACACGGCTCAATAAATTCTTTCATGCCCTGATAGAGAGAGATGAAATGTGTGGCTTGTGAACTTTCCAAACAAAACATCTCCAAATCTGTAATTCATCTAGAATATTCTGATTACTTTTTGTGACCAGGGCTCCTGTAAGCCTTATTCTGTATTAAAATGCTAAAATTTCAACCAAGCTTTTAAGAAAGGAGAACTAACTTGAGAACATGTATCAACTTGTTAGCTGACTTAACTACATTTGGCAGGTCATGAATCAAACACAAATTTAGTTAATCATAGATAGCCTGAGAAATTTACTCCCACGTCTAGATAACAAGAATTTAAAAATCAAGCCATATGATGTAAAGAAATTAGCTAAATTTTGTGTGCCAATTAATTTCAATTTTTTGTTCAGCAAAATCTAGGAACTGCTTACTCTATATTTAGATTGGAAGGTTCAGAAAAAGAACAAAATAAAATTCAAACTTTAAAAAAAATCGAGTTTTATTTACTATGTGGAAGTTTGTGGAAGTGTCTCTGAATTGTATGAAAACATATATGATCTTGAAATGAAAAAATATGTTGCCTACTTTTCTGGTGAGGGGTAGACTAATTTACACCTTGTTTGAGAAGCTGTCGTCTGTTTTTTATGCTGAAACTCCAGCTCTTTATTCTCTAAAAAACCTCAGGCTTGAACTGTCCTAAATGAGTCTCACCTGTTAAATATTGCAACTGATATTCACTGTCTTTCTTAATTTACTTAGCAGCTTGTTCTGGCAAACACTAGGTGGAATACCACGTCCACAAGTGAGAACAAACTATGTTCAGGCCTAAAGCAGTACCCAATCTGGGGCTCAATATATATTTATTTGTAGACCAGCATCTTTTATCTTCCTTTCCAAATAAGGCTTACAAAATATTTTTACTAGTAATGAGATTGGAGAGTAGATAATTCTTTTTATTCCAGATGGAATTTCACTCTTGTTGCCCAGGCTGGAGTGCAATGGCACAATTTCGGCTCACTGCAACTTCCACCGCCATGGTTCAAGCGGTTCTCCTGCCTCAGCTTCCCAAGTAGCGGACATTACAGGTACACAGCACCATGCCCGGCTAATTTTTGTATTTTTAGCAGAGACAGAGTTATATTATATTGGCCAGGCTGGTGTCTAACTCCTGACCTCAGGTGATCTGCCCACCTCAGCATCCCAAAGTTCTGGGATTACAGATGTGAGCCACCACACAAGACCTGGGAGTAGATATTTCAAAGGAGATAGAGCAATAATAAAAATGTTGGCTACATCCTTTTCCTTGTGTATAAACATTTTTTTAATTTTTTGTATGTAATTTTCTTCTTTCTTCTTTCTTTTCTTCCTCAATTTCTTCTTTTTTTAAATTATTATACTTTAAGTTATAGGGTACTTGTGAACAACATGCAGATTTGTTACATATGTATACATGTGTCATGTTGGTGTGCTGCACACATTAACTCGTCATTTACTTTAGGCATATCTCCTGAAGCTATCCCTTCCCCCTTCCCCCACTCCACGACAGGCCCCGGTATGTGATGTTCCCCACCTTGTGTCCAAGTGTTCCCATTGTTCAATTCCCACCTATGAGTGAGAACATGCAGTGTTTGGTTTTCTGTTCTTCCAATAGTTTGCTCAGAATGATGGTTTCTAGCTTCATCCATGTCCCTACAAAGGGCATGAACTCATCCTTTTTTATGGCTGCATAGCATTCCATGGTATATATGTGCCACATTTTCTTAATCCAGTCTATCATGGATGGACATTTGGGTTGGTTCCAAATCTTTGCTATTGTGAATAGTGCCACAATAATCATACGTGTGCATGTGTCTTTATAGCAGCATGATTTATAATCCTTTGGGTATATACCCAGTAATGGGATGGCTGGGTCAAATGGTATTTCTAGTTCTAGATACTTGAGGAATCACCACACTGTCTTCCACGATGGTTGAACTAGTTTACAGTCCCACCAACAGT
>NW_016814053.1:174814-197605 GCF_001698545.2 Rhinopithecus bieti | reverse complement strand
CNATATGTCTCTATCTCCTTCAGTTCTGCTCTGATCTTAGTTATTTCTTGCCTTCTGCTAGCTTTTGAATGTGTTTGCTCTTGCTTCTCTAGTTCTTTTAATTGTGATGTTAGGGTGTCAATTTTAGATCTTTCCTGCTTTCTCTTGTGGGCATTTAGTGCTATAAATTTCCCTCTATACACTGCTTTAAATGTGTCCCATGGATTCTGGTATGTTGTGTCTTTGTTTTCATTGGTTTCAAAGAACATCTTTATTTCTGTCTTCATTTCATTATTTACCCAGTAGTCATACAGGAGCAGGTTGTTCAGTTTCCATGCAGCTGAGGGGTTTTGAGTGAGTTTCTTCATCCTGAGTTCTAATTTGATTGCACTGCAGTCTGAGAGACAGTTTGTTATACTTTCTGTTATTTTACATTTGCTGAGGAGTGCTTTACTTCCAATTATGTGGTCAGTTTTGGAATAAGTGTGATGTAGTGATGAGAAGAATGTGTATTCTGTTGATTTGGGGTGGAGAGTTCTGTAGATGTCTATTAGGTCCACTTGGTGCAGAGCTGAGTTCAATTCCTGGATATCCTTGTTAACTGTCTGTCTCATTGATCTGTATAATGTTGACAGTGGGGTGTCAAAGTCTCCCATTATTATTGTGTGGAAGTGAAAGTCTCTTTGTAGGTCTCTAAGGACTTGCTTTATGAATCTCGGTGCTCCTATATTGGGTGCATATATATTTAGGATAGTTACTTCTTCTTGTTGAATTGATGCCTTTACCATTATGTAATGGCCTTCTTTATCTCTTTTGATCTTCGTTGGTTTAAAGTCTGTTTTATCAGAGAATAGGACTGAAACCCCTGCTTTTTGTTTTGTTTTGTTTTCCATTTGCTTGGTAGATCTTTTTCCATCCCTTTATTTTGAGCCTGTGTGTGTCTCTGCACGTGAGATGGGTCTCCTGAATACAGCACACTGATGGACCTTGACTCTTTATCCAATTTGCCAGACTGTGTCTTTTAATTGGGGGAATTGAACCCATTTACATTTAAGGTTAATATTGTTATGTGTGAATTTGGTCCTGTCATTGTGATGTTAGCTGGTTATTTTGCTCATTAGTTGATGCGGTTTCTTCCTAGCATGGATGATCTTTACAATTTGGCATGTTTTTGCAGTGGCTAGTACTGGTTGTTCCTTTCCATGTTTAGTGCTTACTTTAGGAACTCTTGTAAGGCAGACCTGGTGGTGACAAAATCTCTCAGCCTTTGCTTGTATGTAAAGGATTTTATTTCTCCTTCACTTATGAAGTATAGTTTGACTGTATATGAAATTCTGGGTTGAAAATTCATTTCTTTAAGAATGTTGAATATTGGCCCCAACCCTCTTCTGGCTTACAGAGTTTCTGCTGAGAGATATGCTGTTAGTCTAATGGGTTTCTGTTTGTGGGTAACCCAACCTTTCTCTCTGGCTGCCTTTAACATTTTTTCCTTCATTTCAACCTTGGTGAATCTGACAATTATGTGTCTTGGGGTTGTTCTTCTCAAGGAGTATCTTTGTGGCATTCTCTGTATTTCCTGAATTTGAATGTTGGCTTGCCTTACTAGGTTGGGGAAGTTCTCCTGGATAATATCCTGAAGAGTATTTTCCAACATGGTTCCATTCTCCCCATCACTTTCAGGTACACCAATTAGAGTTGATTTCCTCTTTTCACATAGTCCCATATTTCTTGGAGGCTTTGTTCATTTCTTTTTACTCTTTTTTTCTCTAAACTTCTCTTCTCATTTCATTTCATTCATTTGATCTTCAATCACTGATACCCTTTCTTCCACTTGATCAAATCGACTACTGAAGCTTGTGCATGCATCATGTAGTTTTTGTGCCATGGTTTTCAGCTCCATCAGGTCATTTAAGGACTTCTCTACACTCTTTATTCTAGTTTGCCATTTGTCTTATCTTTTTTCAAGGTTCTTAGCTTCTTTGTGATGGGTTTGAACATCCTCCTTTAGCTCATAGAAGTTTGTTATTACCGATCGTCTGAAGCCTTCTTCTCTCAACTCATCAAAGTTATTCTCCATCCAGCTGTGTTCCATTGCTGGCGAGGAGCTGTACTCCTTTGGAGGAGAAGAGATGCTCTATTTTTAGAATTTTCAGTTTTTCTGCTCTGGTTTCTCCCCATCTTTGTGATTTTATCTACCTTTGGTCTTTGATGGTGGTGATGTACAGATGGGCTTTTGGTGTGGATGTCCTTTCTGTTTGTTAGTTTTCCTTCTAACAGTCAGGACTCTCAGCTACAGGTCTATTGGAGTTTGCTGGAGGTCTACTCCAGACCTTGTTTGCCTGGGTATCACCAGCAGAGGCTGCAGAACAGCAAATATTGCAGAATGGCAAATGTTACTGTCTGATCCTTCCTCTGGAAGCTTCGTCTCCAAGGGGCATCTGGCTGTATGTGGTGTCAGTCAGCCCCTACTGGGAGGTATCTCCCAGTTAGGCTACTCTGGGGTCAGGGACCCACTTGAGGAGGCAGTCTGTCCATTCTCTGATCTCAAACTCCATGCTCAGAGAACCACTACTCTCTTCAAAGCTGTCAGACAGGGACGTTTATGTCTGCAGAAGTTTGTGCTGCCTTTTCTTCAGCTATGCCCTGCTCCCAGAGGTGGAGTCTACAGAGGCAGGTAGGTCTCCTTGAACTGTGGCAGGCTCCACCCAGTTCGAGCTTCCTGGATGCTTCCTTTACCTACTCAAGTCTCAGCAATGGCGGATGACCCTCCCCCAGCCTCACTGCTGTCTCACCATTGGATCTCAGACTGCTGTGCTAGCAGTGAGCAACGCTCCATGGACATGGGACCCTCCCATCCAGGCAAGGTATATAATCTGCTGGTGTGCTGTTTGCTAAGACCATTGCAAAAGCACAGAATTAGGGTGCGAGTGTCCTAATTTTCCAGGTACCATCTGTCACAGCTTCCCTTGGCTAGGAAAGGGAATTCCCTGACCCCTTGTGCTTCCCAGGTGAGGCAATGCCCCACTGTCCTCCGTGGGCTGCACCCACTCTCTGACAAGTCCCAGTGAGATGAACCCAGTACCTCAGTTGGAAATACAGAAATCACCTGTCTTCTGCATTGCTCACACCAGGAGCTGCAGACTGGAGCTGTTCCTATTTGGCCATTGTGGAACCTCAATTTCTTCCTTCTTTACTTTCTTCTTTTCATCCTTTCTTTCTGTTTAATGGGTAGACATTTCATAATTGATTTCCTGCATAAAATAAGGACAATTTTGAATCTGAATTGTAATCCAGTGCCTTTCCATCCTTATAAAGACTTGAAATTCATCACTTTCAGGATGTTTTATTCTAGAAACATTTCAGTGTATTTTTTTAATTATTGCAACTATAATATTTTTATATCATATTTAAGAATATATAGTATACTTTGCAGATGTCACTTCTGTCCAATCCATTTTATATGATTATTGTGAAAATTAAAATAAGAAAATATTTATATAAATAATATTCAAATATTAGGTCCTTGCAAATTCTAAAGTATTGTACTCCTAAATGGTGCAATTATCTTTTCTTGGGATTATTTTTTACAGCAGAGTTTGCATGTATGATTATAAGATACTCTTCAAATAGGTATTAAATCAGTGAAGACTCATTCATTATGTTTTAGTTATTTGCCACACTTAACACTTTATTTTGGGCTGGTTGTCTTTGTTTATTAGTTTCCTTGGAAACTAGTGTGTGAATCACTTGCATTAGAGTGTGAAAATAGAGTTGCCATGGTTTGACCCCAAGTTTTGATTGACATGAGTTACCTCAACCATGAGGAGAGTTCCATTGTATGAAACAGACTCACACCTGTGGTTGATTTCAGTGTAAAATTGACACGCAAACCTGAGTGGCATAAATGATACCACTGTAAATGCACACTGTAAAGGCTTGTGAAATCTCTTCATAACACCTGTTCTGTGATTTAAATCAATAGGGACTCTTACTTTCTTAAATAGAACTTTTACTGGTTTAGAAACACTAAAATCTTCTGTTTCTAAAATAGCAACAGAAGCTTTCTGAGAGGATAGCACATACCAACCTAGGTTTGTCTCTTGGCCTTGCTGCTGATTTATGGATGCCTCTTGGTCAAATCTGAGTTTGTATGTGTTTTTCAACCAAGAATAGTTATCTAAACATTGACTATTATGAACTTAAGTATAGGGACTGTTTTCAGATATTAAATAACTCTGTAAAGTAAGTACGATGTCAAGAAATGTGTGAAAATTTAAACCAATAAAAACATAGGTTTTGTTTTTTATTATAGACATTTGTAGGAAGTCCAAGCTGCACTCTTCCATGTGGCAAGAAAGATATACTCTAACTATCTGTTCTGGCTGGCAAGAGAAGATTGTTACATTTTTGGGAATTTTATGAGTCAGCGGTTAAGTAGTTTGTAGGTTGAAATTTGCCAGGGTAGCAGTATTTACACCACAGAAACTGACCAGTTTTACCAATCGGGACTTTGTTTTCTCCCTGTTTTTGGGAGGTGAGAAGGTGGTGGTAGTTTTTTCTGCATGTGTTCTTTGTTTCTGGAGATCTAGCTGCTAAGCATTTACCAACATACTACTGGGCTTAAATTATCTCTTCAGTAACCATTTCTTTTTTGAAAAGCGAAATCAATTTCTACATAAAACCATATTCATTAGGTGTCTTCTAAATGCTTGGCATGGCCAATTGTCCTTGAGCTCACTCTGCTTCTGTTATCTGTATTCAATTTTAAGAAAGGAACAGGATGACTTGTTTTATAAAATAAAATACCTGAGTGAAAGAAAAAGGTCAGCTTTCAGAAACTGAATAAGACAGAACATTTGTAGACAAAAGCTGCTGCTGGGAAAGCTCCTCTCTGCCCTGTTCGCTGAATAACATTTGCTCACAGAATCACATGGCTCTCAGTGCCCATCTTTTTCCTTTCAGGGACATTTTGTTATTTTTATCTTCTGTTTCTCCTGGTTTTCCAGTTGTATGTATTGTGTCCCTAGAAATACATTGTACTAGAGAGACCATGACATAATCTCTGCCCTGAATAAAACCATAATCTAGTGGGGACTGCAAATCCAGTCACAATTGGTTATTTACATGCAGGTACGTATGCATGTATATAGATATGCATGCATGACTTTATGCATGATTATTCCCACAGGTTTCAAAAATTGAGTTTAGAGTATTTAAGGGAGCTGTACATAGTCCACAGTTTTAATGCAAAGAAAGTAAGATACATAATTGTGTTACTATTATTGCTATTATTTGGATAGTAAAAGTAACTCATAACAAATAATGACAAAGGGCAAAAACGTTTAGCTCTGGTTCCAGGTCCATATAACACTAGAGGTCTGCTCTCCTCAGGGATCCAGGCATCTTCTTTCTTTGTCTCTCTCTTCTTAATATGCCGTTTTCATTTAGCGGCTTAAGATAGTTGCTTAAACTCCGTATTTCCTATCTTTATTCTACTTAGCATGAAGGAGAAATTGAAAGGAAAGTATATGTTTGTTCCCTTTTAAGGAGACATCACAAATTTCTTGCAACACATCTACACATACATCATTGATCAAAATATAGTCATATGGTCACATGTAGCTGCAGGAAGTCAAAGAGGCATAGTCGTTTAGCTGGTGGCAATGTATAAAGTGATTTAAGAGGTAGCTGTCTGTTATGAAAGGAGAATAGAATGGATATAGAGTAGCTCTAGGAGAATGGCTCTATGTGTGAATCCTGTCTAGGGGTCTGGTTACCTGAGGAAATCAAAATGACACAGCACTTAGGACATGAGTCATACAGTATCATACACTGAAGGAAATACTGAAGAAAGAGCATTTTCTATCAGTGCCTGAGAAAACACATTTGCCTGGGACAGTCAATCAAGGCCTGACCCAGTGGTAATGATTAAAAAGGAGATCCCTGGGTAAAAATAGAGAAAATGTTACATACAGGCCAAATCTCAACAGGTTACTTGGGCTTCAACAAGCAGCGATACAGATTCTCTGGCATCCAGGAAGCAAAAGGTTAGCGCACTGGATCAAGAAAGGTAGTCAAGATCATCTTAAGTTTCTTTTTTTTTTTCTTTTCTTTTAATGGAGTCTCACTCTGTTGCCAGGCTAGAGTGCTCTCAGCTCACTGCAACTTCTGCCTCCTGGGTTCAAGTGATTCTCCTGCCTCAGCCTCCTGAGTAGCTGGGACTACAGGTGTGTGCCACCATGCCCAGCTAATTTTTGCAATTTTAGTAGAGATGGGGTTTCACCATGTTGGCCAGGGTGGTCTCGATCTCTTGACCTTGTGATCTGCCCACCTCGACCTCCCAAAGTGCTGGGATTACAGGCATAAGCTATTGCACCTGGCCATTTTAACGATTAATACATGAGAGAAGGCAATGGACAACAGTCCTATTCCAGTGTGGCCAAGCTGAAAACTGCATTTAAGGATTCTTGTGAGGAACAGGTCTAGTCCTGCTTCACTTGCAAAAAGATGGTACAAGCAGGTCAGAATCTCAGGCAAGTGCCTGAAGAACGCGCACACCAAGGAAGAAAGATTAGGGGAAGAGATAGTCTTTCCCTATTTGGCAGGTAAGAGCCAGAGTGAGATAAGTTGGGTTATTAAAGTAGATGTAACTTTTCTTGTACCAAAATTTGCCTTGCCCTGTCACCCAGGCTAGAGTGGAGTGGCATGATCTTGGCTCACTGCAACCTCCGCCTCCTGGGTTCAAGCGATTCTTCTGCCTCAGCCTCCTGAGTAACTGGGATTACAGGCGCCCACTACCACGCCTGGCTAATTTTTGTATTTTTGGTAGAGAAGGAGTTTCACCACATTGGCCAGGCTGATATTGAACTCCTGACCTCAGGTGATCTGCCTGCCTTGGCCTCCCAAAATACTAGGATTACAGGCATGAGCTACCATGCCTGACCAGTGGCCCTAATTTTGAATTCCAATTTTCTTTTCTTTTTCCTTCCTTTCTTCCTTTTTTCTTTTTCTTTTCTTTTCTTTTTTTTCTTTTTTTGTAGATGTGGAGTCTTGCTTCATTGCCCAGGCTGGTCTTGAACACCTGGCCTCAAGCAATCCTCCTGCCTTGGCTTCCCAAAGTGCTGAGATTACAATTGTGAGCCATGGTGCCTGGCCATGAATTCCAACTTTCACATTCACTGGTAGTGTGATTAGAGACAAGTTGCTTTACTTCTGTTTCCTATCTGTAAAGTAAGAATAACTCTGGTAGTAAGTACCCTCTTTGGTAATTCTGTTATATGGATTTGTTCATTTGCTTATCTGGAATATTTATTGAACTGCTTCTGAATACAGGACACTTTTCTTTTCTCTTTTTTCTTGAGACAGAGTCTCACTCTGTCACCCAGGCTGGAGTGCAGTGGCACAATCTCAGCTCATTGCAACCTCTGCCCCCCAAGTTCAAGTGATTTTCCTGCCTCAGCTTCCTGAGTAGCTGAGATTACAGGCACCTGCCACCGCACCTGGCTAATTTTTGTATTTTTGGTAGAGACATGGTTTCACTATCTTGGCCAGGCTGGTCTTGACCTCCTGACCTTGTGATTCACCCGCCTTGGCCTCCCAAAGTGCCGGGATTACAATTGTGAACCACGGTGCTTGGCCCACAAGACTTTTCTAGGTGTTAGCGATACCCGACCCAAAAAAAGAGTGTCAAATACCTGTTCTTATGGAGTCCACTATCTAGTTGGAGAAGGATAACTGAGATAGTAGTTTAATACATATTTCCCAGAATATAGAAAAGCTTTCCTAAGAGTAGCTGCCATCATTTCTGTTATGTGTGAAATAAGGAGATGATTCAGAATGTCATTTTATTCAAGTTTTGCAGTTGATATAATATTCTATTGACTTTGAAGCAACAACTATTTTCAGGATGATTCCAGCCATAATACTCCTTAAGGAAGATATGAGATACATTGAACTTAAATCACTTAAAGTTAATTATTACTTGTTTTTTATATTTTTATTAATATTTGTTTAAATACAAATATATGATATAGAAGAATATTATTTACCTTTTTCAAATGAAGGTAAGATTTAAAGGTTTGAGTGACATGTACTTCTCCCATCAGAACTATTTTGCATGAAATACCTAACTCAAGTGCTCTAATTCAATTACAATTGAGGAAATATTTTTCATTCATGTTTCCATTAGAAGAAATTATATACTGTCTTAGTTCATTTTATGGTGCTATAACAAAATACTACAGATTAGGTAATGTATAATAAACAGAAATTCATTATATGGCTCACAGTTCTGGAGTCTGGGAAGTCCAAGACTGAGAGGCCACATCTTTTGAGGGCCTTCTTGCCTGCATCATAATGTGGCAAAGGTGTCACATGGGCAAGAGAACACGTGCGAGATAGAGAACAAGAGATCAAACATCCTTTTATCAGAAACCCACTACCACAATAACTAACCCACTGCAATAAGAGCATTAATCCATTCAGGAGGCATAGCCCCTGTGACCTCATCACCACTTTAAAAAAAACAACCTCTCAATGCCCTGTTGCATTAAGAATTAAGTTTTCAACACCTGAACTTTGGAGGACACATGCACACCATAGCAGATACTTTCTTACTTCTGGAATACTTCCTTTGTTATCAGAATTAGATTGTCCTTTATTCAAGCAAGTAATTTAATATTAACTTAAGTTCTCAATATATATGGTATATTAAAATTACAGTGTATCACATGACCTACTCTGGTTTCTTAGTTTGAGAATTAAAACCAGTATTGACAAGGTTTATTAAATTCTTCCTTTTAGGAAGTAATATTTATTTGACATGTAAATGCTTCCTATTTTATTTTACACACTAAAATAGAAATGATAAATATGGATTGCGATAGAGTCTAATATCTGGATAAAACTTTTAGGAGAAAACGAAAAACAAACAGAAGTACTCTTTTATGAACTTTATTACCTACTGCTTAGAAAATGTTTTTATCAGGAAATAATTGATGTGGTGTCTTTGTATAGCAATCACACAAAATAGAGTGGTAGCACAGCTCTCTTCTCATGTGTGGAAAAACTATAAACTATAGATGTACTATATTTTATTGTTGAATTTTTTCTTTATAATTATGAAAGAAGTTACATTAAATGGAATAGATATCAATAATGATTTATATTCGTATTTCTAAGGTTAGAAAGATTAAAATGAAGCTCCCTTTTCCCCCTCTTTACAGCAGGTGGGGTATGAGGAGTCTGTAGCTGACTGGGACAGTTGCTGCCCTATAGTAATTAATCTTAGGAAGATGCACCATGATCTGTGCATTTGTGGTTTGTCCCTCTTTATTTGGACTTTGAAACAACACAGAATTATTTCAAAATATTTGACTAAGCATAATATGAATGAACTTTAAATTAATTACATGTAATATAAAGTATTAAGTTTCAGTCTCATTTAGCCACTATCTTCTTAACTGCAGACATGTTAATAGCTTTCAAGCTATTAAGTACCAATAGTGTATTCGAGAGCCTATTTATTGGCACCCAAGCAACACTTGCTATTTTCACTTCAGGTGATTTTAAATTAACAACACCTGCATGGAATTATTTTGCTAGAAAATTGGAACAAATGAATGAGAAACAAAAATAGTAGTATAAAATTTATAGTAGTTATTAATGTATTGAGCTGCTTGGTGCAGGCATAACTGATTATAATGTTTGCAATTATTTGAAGCCGTTGTTTAACCACCAATCCCACCCTATTAAGGAATTGAAAAACTAATTAGAGACATCAGCAAACAGAAAGAGAATCTGAGTCCTGGCCTTGGTCCCAAATTGTTCTTCGTTTTTATGGTTTCTGGGTTTTACTCTTTTCTAGGCAGTTAAATTTCTATGCTAGATACAAGAATGTTCTCAATGACTACCTCCATTTACCTAAGTAATTTGATAATGTAAAATGTTTTCTGAATATACCACTCTACTACTGCCCTTCCGTTGCTCCCATCCTTTTATTTCTTTGGCAGCAAATTTAATAATACATGAGACATTTATTCTAAGTACTTTTAGACATGATGATATTGACCACGCCTAGATAACCTAAATTCCAAAGGTCAAATTTAAACTTGGATCTCATTAAAAATGTTTTTAATCTACCTGTCTGTTAAAAATATAACACTAAAGAAGAAAATGTTAAAATTTACAGGAATATCAATTGTCATATATTGAGCCAAAGCAAATTTTATTGTGCAAGTGAGATTAAAAGCCAAAAATATAGTTATGAAGAGTAATGATAGTTGAGGACACATTTGCTATAGGAAATACATAGTCTGTAACAGATAATTAAACACTGGAACCTTAGAAACGGTTATGCCTAACTTACTTGGTAACATCCAGTGTTGTAGTGCGGCAGGTTCATGTGGATTTGCAAGAGTCCATTTCTCTCCCATTTCACACTGAGTGACCTTACATTTGTAGCTTGACATTGGCCATGGTGGAAATATTTATACCACAGAAATCAGCAAATGCTTCAAATCAGCTTTACCGCCCCTGGAGAACTGGTTGTTAAATTTACTAGTATGTCACTAGTAATATTCTAAGAAATGAAGATTAGAACATATAACTTTGTAAATTACATTTTGAAGCAAGCATATTCTCCTTGGTGTGTTTCCAGAGATCCTATTTCTACTCTTTTTACAGTATTAGAAACTGGGGCTGATGATCTTCCTGAGTTCTATTTCAAACCTTCCATCTTTTCTAACTCGATTCCAGGATATACTGGACACCAAAGAATGCCCAAGAAATGTGTCTCCGTTCAGGCCTATAAGGATCAGACCTCTCTAGCAGTGAAAGCTACCTCTTCCTGTAGTTTACTCGAATCCTTTTTATTTAAATGGTTTGTTGGATGAGAATCTTACAAAAATTAAAGGTCTACTAAAGCATATCATCAAAACCAATAGATTTTGGGGCCTTAAGAATGCAGCCTTTAACACTGATAAGTAGAAAAGAGTTAAATCAGCAGGTTTTGGGTGCTCATGGTTCAGTGAAATGTTAACTCCATGGGTTTTGGTTGTTAAAACCCTGCACATTCCAAAGAAAGAACTAGCCTTTTACCTGCTTCTGGAAGATAGTCTCTAAATCCTTTGAATTCCCTGTTTGAAGAGTGTTTGTTTGTTCGTTTGTTTTTTGTTGTTTTGCTTTGTTTTACCTGTGGCCTGAGTCAGCCTAAAGAATTTGTGTTAACAGTATAATTTTTGGTAGGGACTCTGAGTCACATTGCATGAGTTTGACTTCTGGAGGGGCTGGCAATGGAGGTAGTCAGGTCAGTCACGCTGGTGCTCTGTGCCTATAGGATAGATCCTGCAAAATATCCCTGGACACCACAGCTCAGCTGAACTTCCCTTGTTGGCAATACTCTGTGCATGTTTGTCATGCATTGTTGCTGGGAGAGTTTAGCACTGTCTGTCTGTATGACGCTATGAAGAGAGAACAACTGGAAGCTTATGCCTGGTCTCTCCTGAACTCTACTGTTGACCTATTCCTTTGCAGATTTTCATGTGTATTATTTTTTCTGTAATAAGCTGCAATTGTGATTAAAATAGCTTATATGAGCTCTGTAGGTTCTTTCAGCAAATCATTGAACTTAAGAGGGTCTTGGGGATTTCCAGTACAGTGGTCTTCAAAGGAGAACACTCATACACTGATTGGGATTCAGAAGTGCTTGAGTCTACCCTGCCCTCTGTCATGAATACAATTCTGTGGGCTATGCATCTGCTCCCTTTGCTAGATTCCAGATTCTTTATATAATAAGTCTAAACTATATGATTTCTAAGTTCAATCTCATATCTGATATTCTATGATACTAAATATACAATTTACCTATGATATTACTGGCTAGCATGCCAAAGATGGCAACTCTCAAAGCCCACATCTTTGAACGTATTGAGGCATGTGATAATACTTCAGTGGCAGTAGTTATTGCTTTTGTTTTTGTTTTCTTGCTCCTTCCTATCATCTGCTATTCAAAGGTTAAGTAATCAACAAAATATTTTGAGCCCCCATAAATATGACAATGTGTTAAGCACTGTGAACAAAAGAGATATTTGCATGAAGTTATAATTATACTTTTCCTTGTTATTATTAGAAAGTATGTTTAAAATATTAAATTATTTTGCCTAAATATGAAGACTGAAAAGCTTTCAAGGTATTGGAAAATAACTTCTATCAATTTAAACATTCCAGAAACATATTTATGAGAGTAATTACATATGATGGATGGTAAATAATATCCTCAGAATGTAGTTTATGTTTTTCAGTTTCTTATCAAATTGATTCTTACAGTCAACAGTAAGATAGAGGCAGGTACTTGCTTGTTACATAGCCATCATGTCTTGTTAATAATTATTATGTTTTCACCTACAGAGGCTTTTCAGATTCAAGAAAGCAGAACCAGTTTCTACCCCAAGGGGTAGGAAACAATGTGCCAATAACACAGAAATATTAAACAAACACAATCATCTAAATCCTTAAATAAAATGTTTTTTTTTAGTGTTCAGTTGCATAAAAGAAAGGCAAAAATGAATAATACCAAAAGTTAATTGAAACTGCTAATTCTACTCACTGTTCTTGTGATAATAAGGCCACTACATTTAAAAAGCTGGCGAATATCAAAGAATTTAACTTTTTTTTTTTTTTTTTTTTTGAGGTAGGTAGAGAAAATAATGTTCTATTTTAAAACTGGTTCTGAGTTGTTCCTGGGAAGTGAGTAATGGATTTGATTAAGATTGTGCTGTGGGACAATCTTGATTCGAAATTAGCACTTTGGTGATTCTAAATCAAGGAGGTCGTTAGAATGGATGGGGGGCTTTGCATTGTGCAATTTTTTTTTTTTTTTTTCTGCAAAATATGTCATTTGACCTTTATCGTTCTCATTCTTTTGGGCAGAGTTATTGATGGGGTTATCAGGGAGACATCAAAGATGCTTCCTTTTTTTTTGTAAGATAAGGTGATAAGGCAATGCATCTATTTTCTCCCGGATACAGAAATGAGAAACAAGGGATGATACTTTTTAAATATGGTAAAATGTTGATACATTCCTTCACTGAAGGGTACAATTCCTGAAATTTTAAATTAAATGTTTTTAATAGTAAGAGAATATCAACAATTATTTCGGGGAATCGGTGATTTAAAAGAATGTGGTGTAGAAGACTCAAATGTATTATGGTGGCGATTTTACTGATTTAAAGTAAGCAACTGTCAACATTGTATGTTGATACAAAGTTATTTAAAGATAAGCAATAATCTAAAAGAGAAAGGAAAGAACAAATAAATAAAGCAAAATAGCACACAATGAGATCCTCTTGTCTGCCAAACTTGAGCATTGGCTACTGGGGTTTCATCTGTAAGCAGAACCACTTGTGTTCTGATATTCCTTCTTTTTGTCTCTGTGTGGAAAACAAAACAAACAAGCCCAAACTGTTTATGTCTCTGGAGAAAAATGCCTTTTAAAGATGGTATGTGATGCATCCTATTTCATAAAAGTCTTGGATCCCACAGACACAATGTACAGATAATTTGGGAAGATGAAACAGCAAGTCTTTTCTTGGAGAAGGTGACATATTGTTATAAATTGTTAATGTGAAACTCATGAGCCTTCTCAGGGATGTGAGGGATGGGCTGGCACAAGAACCATTGGCTGGGGCTTTGTGAACGTCACTGAGGCACACCAGTAGTTGGTTCTCACAGCTGCCTGGAGAACCCGGGCCATCAGGGACTTTTAGACCAGGAAAACATGCGGAAGCTACACTGCTTCGCTCTCTCACTCCTCAGTTGGATGTGGAGCTTTTCTTTTTTTCATTCGCTTAGGTAGACCTGTTTTCCAATCTTTTTTTTTTTTTTTTTTTTTTTTTTTTTTTGCTCTATCGCCCAGGCTGGAGGGCAGTGGTGGCACGATCTCGGCTCACTGCAAGCTCCACCTCCTCGGTTCACGCCATTCTCCTGCCTCAGACTCCTGAGTAGCTGGGACCACAGGCGCCCGCCACCACACCCAGCTGATTTTTTTGTATTTTTAGTAGAGACAGGGTTTCACCGTGTTGGCCAGTGTGGTCTCGATCTCCTGACCTAGTGATCTGCCCGCCTCGGCCTCCCAAAGTGGTGGGATTACGGGTGTGAGCCACCACACTCTGCCCTTGTTTTCCAATCTTTAGTGAGGTTTCTGGGCAAAGTTTAAGTCTCTGGTTGAGACCCCAGATGACTTGCTGACCACTTTGTGGTAACTTCTTTCAGGTCCTAAGGTAACTCTGGCCTACAGAAGTTACTCAACAAAAAATTGTACCACCATTCTCTTTCAAATAATTTTCTACTTGAATTAAATCATTTGAAAATTGCTTACCAATGTTATTCAGTTTTAGGTTATAATAATAGACAAATCCACTTATGTGTCTTCATCATCCATATTTTTACAGTTGATTTTTCAGTCTAGGAAAGTTTGTCAAACATTGTCACAGAGCAGTTATAGAGACCTGGGATGTGATGTATTACTACTTACCCTGGTGGATTATGAATCCACTTGTAGGCCAATCTAGTGTGTACTAGGGAAAAAGCGTCATGCTGCACATCCCTTTAGACCTAATTTGAGGAGGGTTGATGGAGAGGAAAACTGGTTCTTCAAAATGATAGGGGTGTGTGCATTGTCACTCCGGGAATTACTGTGAGTTTGGGAGTCTGCCTCTTAATTTGTGCATAGTAGAGTTACCTTCCAAAGGAGGAATTTTAATGGCCACATATTCAGTTAGTTTTGTAAGCAGATGCTGTGACTTTTTTGTTTTAAATATAATATTTTGAAATTTTAGTTTTAAATTATGATTTTATTTGACATTCAAATTGTAGAATTGGCCACTTTTTTTTTTTTTTTTTTTTTCCTTGAGATAGGGTCTCATTTTGTGCCCCAGGCTGCGGTGCAGTAGTGCACTTACAGACCACTGCAGCCTCAAACTCCTGGGCTTAAACAATCCACCACCTCAGCCTCCCAGGTAGCCGAGACTACAGACACGCACTACCACATCTGGCTACTTTTTTTATTTTTTTTTAACATTTTTTAGTAGAGACGAGGTCTTTTTATGTTGCCCAGGTCGGCCTTTAATTCCTAGCCTCAAGTGACCCTCTTACCTCAGCCTCATAAAGTATAGTCATTATATTTATAGAAGGGTTTCTTATCAAGTTACTTTTGATGGCTTTAATTAGTGATGTTGATAAGGATTCAGTATGTGTATACATAATATATAAATGTTGTTTCTTAGCAAATATCCTTGGAAATTTTGAGTTAGAATGATAAAAGTATGCTAGATTGCTAAAACTAAAAACTGTTGTATTTATGTTGTTCAGACATGTGTTGACCCATTCTGAATGCCAGGCACTGTTCTAAGACACAAAATATCTCTACCCCACCAAGGTAATGCAGACTCTTCCTGAAAGCATTGAAGATACTGAGTGAAGTGTATAGGCTTCTTATTCCTTACACACTTGTCCCTTTTAAATGATACCAATTCTTTAAAAGGTGCAGAAGAGTGGGATTCAGCTTGAGGGAGACATTAGTTTTGTGGGAAATAAGCATTCTTTTTCTGATTCTCTTTTTCTCACACATTAGAGTAGGCATAAAGGGTATGTTGTTAGTGTAAAATTTGATTGGAATGCAATTTTGATTTATTCAGGAAGAATAAGACTAGTAGAGTTGCTGCCCATTTAAGTTTGCAGCCCTTCTTTCAAAGCATTGTCTGCTCAAGGACAGTACTTATATTTAAAGACACAAAAGCAGCAGGCATACAAACAAAAACTGCCTTTTTACTCCCACCTGGTTATTTCGCTTCACTTCCCTTCATCTGAATACACATAAGCTTTTCTGAGGATGTTTAGAAAGAGCATCCCTAAGTGTCAAGTGGAGTGGTGACCCTATTATTTGCTTTGTTTGACACAGAGGAGAAACTCAATGAATATTTTTTCAATGAACAAATTGGTTCTTATAATTTCCTCACCTAAACTGAATTAAGTCTGTGGGAAAGGGATTGTGGAGTGCTTTTTAAAATCCTTCCTTTTATCCATCCATCTTATTTTTTTTCAATTTACCTCCACTAATTCTAAGTCTAAGGTAGTCTGACTTATGGCTTAAAATAACTCAGTGCCTTCCACACACCACTCATTGCTTTTGTTGTTGTTTGTTTTTTGTACATCAAATGCAGGATTTAATTTTGAAAATATTGTTTCTTGTTGTTCTCCAAGCATGAAACAGCCTTATTTATTCATTTTATGTTTGCCTTATGCTGAAGGTATAAGCTGAAACTTAGGGGGTTAAGAAAGTATCTCAAAATATTTGATATGGATCTATTTGTGACTTGGCATCATCCTATAGTTATGCAAGGTTTCTTGGAGCATTTCTCATTCAAAGCACAAAATACACTCTTCAACAAGAACAAATAAAAATACAATATGCAGTCTGATTAATAAAGTCTAAAACTTTAACAATTTCTAGACGTTTTTGTTATCAGTCCAACTTTATAAGGAACTTCTCTGTATACTTACTTAGTAGATACACTTTCTAAAAGCATCTCATACTACGGACACTGTGCACATTTTTACACATAACTTCCAGAAGCTTACCAAAATCTTGAATAGAAACATTGAAGAAAAACTTTGAAGAAAAACTTCAGTTGTAGAAAGCTTAAGTAACACAGTACATCAAAATGTTGTGACCTTACTATATAACAGGAACTCTCCTAGGCACTTTGTACATATTCTAATTCGTAGTATAGTTGTAAGGTATATGTAAGTAACCATCTCCATCATAACCAAGATAACCCATTTTTGCTAGTTTAAGTGGAAAAATGATTCATTAAATTATTACACAGAATATTTGGAGAGGCCAACAATTCACATTTTGATGTAATAAAAATCACACCACAGTTGGATACAGCAGGTACAGAGATGTGACACACTCTGCCAATATCTAGATCCTGGACCTCTGCCAGTGCTGTCTCTGGAGCATAAACACCTGCTGCCATCCTCATCACAGTGATTCTACAGGGAGTCACTTTTCTTGAGTCATTCTCTTCAAATTCAAAGTTTCATACAGGGGTGGGAAAAACCCATGTCACATGTCAGTATTCCACCTGCAAGGGAGGCTGGGAAAATGGTATTTGTCTCTCTTACAAATGTGAAACATAGGATGTGGAGAACTCTCAAATCTAGGAAGGATGTTTAAAAGATCCTGGGCAAGCATAAAATGTCCACTAGAATAAATATTGAAAACCCATGATACAGATGAAAAATGAAGGCTTAGTGAATTTCTCAAAGTAAAGCCTGACTTCAAACTCAATTCTACATGGCTCCAAAGCCTGAAGCCATCGTGCTTAGCAGCAGTGTCTTCTGTATTCAGCATTGCTGAATTGGTCTAATTAATGCTTTTTTGAGTAGAATGATTTTTTAACACTAGAATATTAATAGTGACTTATAACTGTATTTTTTTTTCAACACTTATTAAGGCTTGATTCTATGTTTGGTAATGAGTTAAGTTTTGGAAATGCAAAGATTAAAACTATTCCATGTTTTCAAAGAGCATATAAAACTTCAAAGAGCATATAAAACAAGAGTTACTCCTATTTGGATGTGTGTATTTGTAAGGGCTCTCCAGAGAAGCTGAACAAATAGGATGTGTATGTGTACAATAGTCCCCTTAGCTGCAGTTTTACTTTCCCTGGTTTCAGTTAACTATGGTCAACCAGGGTCCAAAAATATTAAATGAAAAATTTCAGAAATAAACAATTCGTAAGTTTTAAATTGTATGCCATTCTGTATACCATGATGCTATCTTGGGCCATCTGCTCCATCAAGCTCTGGATCTGAGTCAACCCTTTGTCCAGTGCATCCATCCTGTATCTAATTCCCACCTGTTAGTCACTTAGTAGTCATCTCAATTATCAGATCCACTGTTGGGTTATCACAGTGCTTGTGTTCAAGTAACTTTTATTTTACATAATGGTAGCCTCAAAGCACAAGTGCCCTGTAGCTAACTTATAAATTACACTTTATCTCAGGTATATATGTATATATAGAGAGAGGAAATAACATACCATGGGTTTAGGTGTCTACTCAGGGTTTTGGAACATATCCCCCACACATAAATGGAGACTACTGTATATATGAAAAGGGATTTATTTTTAGAAAATTGGTTCATGTGATTATGAAGCCTGACAAGCCCAAGATCTACAGAGTTGGCTGGCAGGCAGGCAACCCAGAAGAAGCCGATGCTGTACTTCAAGCCTGAAGGCCATTAGGCTAAAGACACAGGGAAGAGCTGATACTGCAGTTCAAGTCCAAATATCTGCTGGCAGAATTTCTTTTTGTTCTGGGGAGATCAGTTTTTGTTGTATTCAGTCCTGTAACTGATTGGATGAGGCTCACCCACAATATGAAGAGCAGTCTGCTTTACTCAAAGTCCACCAATTTAAATGCTAATCTCATCCAAAAATACCTTCACAGAGACATTCAGAATAATGTTTAACTACATAAAAGTGCACCGTGGTCCAGCCAAATTGACACATAAAATTCACCTTCACAATTATTCATAGACTTTATAAGGCATTCTTCATCATTTGGAGACAGAGATCCCAAAATGACTAGCATTAGTTAGGACTAATTTTAATATATCTATATTTATATTTATCTCCTGTGTTCTGATTTCACTTTATGAAATTTAGAGGTGTGGGAAAAAAAGCAAAACTTTAAATTCTATTGTCATTATTAAAATATGGCAAAATTTGGGAGGAGGGTTTGCATTGTTTTGTCTCAAGTACTTGATACATGGCAAAATAAGTATATACCATTAAAATTTAATTTAGAACATAAATACAAAGCATTATTGGCTAATTTTCTCTGAATTTGCTCACACTGTTTTTGAGAAACTTACTTTCAGAATGACAGCGTACCTTAAAATTGTGCTTATGCGTCATGAGGAAAATGAAAGAGATTTCTAGATGAATACTCAGCAAGTAATACATGTTAATTATAAATATTCCCTATATATCTATCCTCAGTATTTCAGTCTGTTGAATCAAATCAACTCAAATCAAATATGCATTGCAATCTAAGTTAGCCTGTTATATGCATATATACACATCCCTTTAAATATAAAATATGTCTCTCTATATAAAATAATCAATTTTATAAAGTAAGTGTTGAATTTATGATGAGATAAATCTTTAACACTATAACAAGTGTTTTCTCTAATAGTCTTGGGAAATATCCTATTTTCCTGAATTAATCTAACAAAAAAGATGAATCAATTTTACTTTATACTTATTNACCAAAACATGTAAGGTTGTATTATGAGCATATAATTATGAGATTGAGATACATTTACAATATTGGCATACAAAGTTTTTTTTATTGAAGGGAGGAATTACAAGTACCAGATAATGGTGATTCCAGTGAGAATGTCTGATGCTTTACACTTACTCTGTATTTAAGCACTTCTTTTCTTTCCTACTTAACTAGGTTTTCTTAAATAAAATATTATAAAAAATAGATGAAACATTTTCCTACAAATCATGAATCTCTACTCAAGGGCCGCTATATAAAGTCAGGTGATTAAGAGAGCTATGTATTTCATAGTGATATGGAACAGATAAATATGATTAGAACCAAGGTATTTTCCAAATTGGGAGTATCCAGAAACAATTATTCTGATGACAGGTAACTCTTAAGAAACACAACAGAGCAAGAACGACAAGACAACAAAAACTCTTCAATTTGCATGAATATATCTGCTTTTCTCAGCATAAATGATAGGCTAGCCTCATTTTTAGGTTTTCTGTGAATGCTGATCTATATTCCGCAACAAAATAATTTGATATTTAAGAAATCTTAAAACTTTGATCTTAGAGAAAATAATTAAAACAGGAAAAATATAGGTGTATTGGAAATAAATAGTCTCCCTAGTTGAAGTTAATTAGAGGAATCTGCTGTTAGAGCTAGGTAGTTGGAATATGCCACTCTTCTTCTACTTTTGGGGTTGTCTATGTTTACGTTGCATCTTCGTAGCCTCTTAGACTTCACTACCTGAAAGATAGACTAAAAAGGGTCATCTGTGTGTTCCTTTAATAGATTATGTTGGTTGTATTTCAAATTCTTGTTATAAAATCTAAAATTTTTATATCAAATATATTTGTTGTAAGAAATATGTGAAAAATTATGTTTATAAAGGCAGGTTGAATGTTTTGGAAAAAACTTGATATAAGTAATTTTCTGTCAAATTAGACTTGGGTGAGACTGTTATAGGTAGTTAGACATGAGTGGGGCAGGAGAGGGCGCTTCCTCTCACACACTAGAAATGGTTCAGTAATTATTTCATTGCCTTTCAGAAAGTGATAAATTGGCACCTGACGCCAGGGCGAGGCCATTTCTTGATGATCCACACTTGTTAAAGTGTTAATTAAAGGCAGGCCCCAGGGAGAATAAACTTCCTGGTTATGCACATTAAGACACAAAAATGATGAAGTATGATTTCCTAGGTATACACCACCGGAAAAAGGAAGAAAGTCTCAGATGGGCATGCATATAACCCCCTAAACACACTGCGTGTGCGCATTTCCCAATGGTAGGGGAGGTTCTGCGCATGCAGGCAGCCCATCCTAAGGGAAGAATCATAGGAAAGAGGAGAGCCTACAAAAGTCCTAGGACCATGGCGACACGGGGCACTTGATCTTCTCTCTTTTTAACCTTCAGGGGCCCACTTGGATCTCTTCCAGTTGAGCTTACCTTTTTTTCCTGTTCTAAGGCCTTTTAAATAAACTACCACTCCTGCTCTGGAACTCACCTTGGTCTCTTTTTCTGCTTTATATGCCCCTCAGTTGAATTCTTACTTCTGAGGAGACGAGAATTGATTTGCCACCAGATAACTCATGTAATTCAGATCTCGTCCACTGGTAACAAGACTAATTATACTTCACTGCAAACCCTGATTAGCTTCTAGAAGCATTCTGCCCAGAGTTTACATACCAAGTATATTTCCCACATTTCTAAAAAAAAAACTATAACTTAATAAATAAATAAATAAATAAATACAAATTATATTTTATCATATTATATAATATATAACTATATTATATAGCATTATATATGATGAATTAATATACATTATGTTTTAGGTTAAAATAAAATGTTTTCATTATATATCTATTACTTTTATAGTTCCCTGATTTGACTGGGTTTTAAATAAACTGGCCAAAAGAATGTTTAATTTCTGTGTTTTCATTTCTTAACTAAAGAAATACATGAAAAATATTCTCATGTGTGGAGAAGAAACTTGTCAAAGATAGCTAGAAATGTATATTGAGGATGATGTGCTATTGTAGATTTTCCTTTTCTAAATTAAAGAACTCAATTTTTTTCAGCACCTCATCAAGTGCATGCTAGAATGAAAAAAAATCAGTAAGATTATTTGACCATAATGGTATACTCAGTTATTATTAATGATCTAAACATTCTATTTCACTCTTTATTGTGAATTCAAATAATAACAGTAAACTCTAGTTGGTCCATGTACCTAAAAATATATTTGTAATTGTCCCAAGTAGTATTATTAGCAGTATACCTTCTTAAATATAAGAAATGAAATTCACATATAAGTACATGCTTTTCTCCTACGGTCATACATGAATTAGATGGAGGACCTTTGTCAGCCTTCTCTACATTCTACCAGAAGATAGCAATGGAAATATTTCATCATGAGTAGGGGCACATTGTAAGATGTGTGCCCTGCGTGAGGGTGCTGGCTGAAGGACTGAGTGTTGCAGAATCATGCCCCTGTTATTGGGCTAAGTCTGCTCCTAGGGAAAAATAGGGAAAAAGTGCTTTTTTTTTGTTTTTTTTCTAATTTTCACAGGGGGAAGTGATGAGCTAGCTGTTGCACTGCAGGAAAAAATCATTTCTATTATTTCTTGGAGCTAGAAAACATATTTGGACTGCTTATAATTATAATAATCTTAGTAATATTATCATTGGTCAGTGAAATGAGAGTCCTTTGAATTCTTCTTCATCCATGTGTCTACTATAACATATTACTCATGTGCTCTGGTAACAATATATTTTAAAACTGTATTTTATAAATGTGTCTTTATTTTTTGAAGTAAGACTTTTGCTATTTCTATTTTAGTATTTCCTATTATTATTTAAAAACATTTTCCAGTTTTATTGAGGCATAATTAACAAATTGTTTAAGTTTGGGTCATATAATGTGATGATATAATGTGAAATGGTTGTCACAATGAAATGACTTAATATATCTAGCACCTCACTTAGTTACCACTTTTTTACTGTTGTTGATTTGTTTACTTTTGTGGAACGAACATTTCAGATCTATTCCCTTAGCAAATTTCAAGTATACAATATAGTATTGTGAACTATGGTCACCATGTTGAATATTAGCTCCCCAGAACTCATTTCTCTTGTAACTGAAAGTTTGTATCCTTTGACCAACATATCCCCAGTCCCCCTAACCTCTAGCCCCTGGCAACAACCACTCTGCTCTTTGTTCCTGAGAGTTCAACATCTTTAGATTCCACATATCGGTGAGATTATGTATTTGTCTTTCTCTGTCTCACTTATTTTCTTTTTTTTTTTTTTTTATTATACTTTAAGTTCTAGGGTACATGTGCATAACGTGCAGGTTTGTTACATATGTATACTTATGCCATGTTGGTGTGCTGCACCCATCAACTCGTCAGCACCCATCAATTCATCATTTATATCTTGTATAACTCCCCAATGCAAGCCCTCCCT
>NW_016814053.1:165927-170784 GCF_001698545.2 Rhinopithecus bieti | reverse complement strand
CTGGTGTGCCTGTATGCTTACAGCGCAGTATTGGGGTGGGAGTTACCCGATTTTCCAGGTGTTGTGTGTCTCAGTTCCCCTGGCTAGGAAAACGGATCCCCTTCCCCCTTGCGCTTCCAGGTGAGGCGATGCCTCGCCCTGCTTCAGCTCTCGCTGGTCAGGCTGCAGCAGCTGACCAGCACCGATTGTCCGGCACTCCCTAGTGAGATGACCCCAGTACCTCAGTTGAAAATGCAGAAATCACCGGTCTTCTGTGTCGCTCGCGCTGGGAGTTGGAGACTGGAGCTGTTCCTGTTCGGCCATCTTGCTTCCCCTCAGCAACTTCTACTTATTTTCTTTAGTGTGATATCTTCAAGATCTTTCCTTTAGCATAGTACCATCAAGATCCATTTATCTTGTTGTTTTTCCTATCGCACGTGACAAGATTCTCTCCTATATAAGGCTGAATAATAGTCCATTGTATATACATATATACCACAATTTCTTCGTCCATTCATCAGTTGATGGACACTTGAGTTTTCATGTCTTGTCAATTGTGAATAATGTGATGAATATGGGAGTGCAGGTCTCTTCCAAATACTGATTTTGTTTCCTTCGAGTATTCATCCACAAATGAGACTGCTGGATTATATGGTAGTTCTATTTTTAATTTTTTCAGAAACTTCCATGCTGTTTTCCGTAATGGCTGTATCAATTTACAGACCCACCAAGAGTATAAAAGTGTATTTCTTGTTGCTAAATTCTACCGGGAAAATTCGACAGTTTATTTTCCATTGCATTTATTCTTCTATGGTTTTCTATTGAAGTACTATTTTAGAATCTGGATTCATAGTTTGAAAGAAGAACTGTGTGTAAGCATTTTTTCCCCTCTCAACATGTATAGAGAGATAATACAGGTATTTCTAAATTTAGCTAAATTTAGCTAAATTTAAAGATATAATTCCAAATTTTCCTGAATTAGATCAGATGAACAGATTAATTTTGTAGTCTTCCTCAGCTTTTCAGTCTTATATCTTGTTCTTTTCTATTGTTTGTTTTACTGTCTACAGTCTTGATCTTCATTTGAAACTTTACCTTCCAAGTGCCTAGTTTTAAATGATACAACCAGAGTAATAGCAATCACATTGGAGTAGTAGAAATTCCACAAGGGTCATAAAACAGAATATATTTCTCTAGAAAGAAAACTCAACCTTTAAGTGGAAATGTGTACAGATGATGTTTCTCTGATTATTTGTTCTGCCAAGACCTGGTTTAAATTGTATGTATACTTTGGAAGGCTAGTGTTTTTCTTCTTCTTGTACCTCCTTGAATTTTATTTTCACTTTTGCTTATCCGTGAAAGTTACTACAATTTGTACTTTTGGCTTCTAACATCATATTCCAACTGACTATGCATGAGTAGAAAGATTAAAAACCACAGTTATAGGCAAATGTATATAGACTAATTGGGAAGATGTTGCTTTTATATTGTATATTTATCTTTGTTTCTGTAATGCTCTTGGTCAGAGCCCATTTACTTCATGCCATGCCTGGAACAACAGCATCATCATCCCAATATTCTTTCCAAATAAATCCAGATCAAATTATAGACTATAACTGAGTATGTGGTAAATCTGCCAAGTAATTAAACCACTCACTGGTGCTAAAATCTGAAATTCAATTACCTTTGTCACTAGGAATATGATGACAGTTATGAGTCCAGTGAAACGTAACTTTTTTTTCCCTAAAATCTTTAGATCTTTTCATTATGGTTGTATTTTGAAAGGACTGTAATGTGGAGGGTTGTCTACTCTAGATCTTCCTTGAAATGATGATTTTTAGGATGCTGTTACTTTTCTGGTTGGCTTCTTTGGAGATTTGTGTGGACTTGTTTATACACAAATCATACAAACAATTTGGGTTCTGGTTCTAGAGAAGTATTGACTAGAGGGCAGTGAACAGGGAGAATGCTTCTTTTCAAGAATCTTGTGTCAACAGTAAGTTCTATGAAAGATGTTTGGTGTTTCCCCCTGCTTTTTCTCTGAGTTATATATTCACTAGATTGGCAGTTGAATATTCTTCAGAAGAGAAAGCAAGCTCAAAGAAATAGTCTCAACTAATTTATCCAGCAAGTGTTCAGTGAAGATCTACTCTCTACTGTGTACTGTGAACATCCTGGAAAGACAGTGGAGAGCAAACTGAGTTGTTACCTTTATGGAAATTATAGTGCAGTAGATGTCTACATTAATGAATACTTTCAATGTCCAATTGGGTTTTGAATGAAGTATATTATTTCCATGGAGGTGATAATGCTAATCAATCTGAGGTCAGAGAAGGCTTCCTAGGGAATTAAGAGTAAATTTACAGTCAGTGGGTGGAAGGACCATTCTAGGACTAGGAGAGAGTGTATGCAAATGTTTTGATATGGGGAAAATGTGGTCCCTTGTGAGAAAAAACAAAGCAAAACATGACAAAACCCAAAAACTACCAGAAGAAATACCTTTAAATACCTTTTTATGATTCTAATATGAAGTTGTAAGATTTTTTTAAAAAGAAAAACTTATGGAGGGCAGTTCCAAGATAGCCGAATAGGAACAGCTCCAGTCTGCAGCTCCTAGCATGAGTGACGCAGAAGATGGGTGATTTCTGCATTTCCAGCTGAACCGGGTTCATCTCACTGGAACATGTTGGACTGTGGGTGCAGCCCACGGAATGTGTGCCAAAGCAGGGTGAGGTGTCGCCTCACCCGGGAAGGGCAAGGGGTCGGGGAATTCCCTTTCCTAGCCAAGGGATGCCATGACAGACAGTGCCTGGAAAATTGGGACACTCTGCCCTAATACTGTGCTTTTTCAATGTCTTAGCAAACAGCACACCTAGAGATTATATCCCTCATCTGGCTCGGCAGGTCACACGCCCACGGAGCCTTGCTCACTGCTAGCACAGCAGTCAGAGACAAAACTGCAAGGCTGCAGAAAGCTGGGGGAGGGGCATCCACCATTGCTGAGATTCCAGCAGGTAAACAAAGCAGCCTGGAAGCTCGAACTGGGTGGAGCCCACCTTAGCCCAACGAGGCATGCCTGCTTCTATAGATTTCACCTCTGGGAGAAGGGCATAGCTGATGAAAAGGCAGCAGAAACTTCTGCAGACTTAAATGTTCCTGTCTGACAGCTTTGAAGACAGTAGTGGTTCTCCCAGCATGGAGTATGAGATCTGAGAATGGACAGACTGCCTCCTCAGGTGGGTCCCTTAACCCTGAGTAACCTAACTGGGAGATACCTCCCAGTAGGGGCTGACTGACACCTCATACACCTGGGACCCCCTCTGAGAGGAAGCTTCCAGAGGAAGGATCAGGCAGCAACATTTGCTGTTCTGCAATATTTGCTGTTCTGCAGCCTCCGCTAGTGATAACCAGGCAAACAGGGTCTGGAGTAGACCTTCAGCAAATTCCAACAGACCTACAGCTGAGGGTCCTGTCTGTTAGAAGGAAAACTAACAGAAAGTAATGGCATCAACATCAACAAAAAGGACATCCACAACAAAGCCCCATCTGTAGGTCACCATCATTAAAGACCAAAGGTAGATAAAATCACAAAGATGGGGAGAAACCACAGCAGAAAAGCTGAAAATTCTAAAAATCAGAGTACCTCTTCCCCTCCAAAGGAACACAGCTCCTCACCAGCAATGGAACAAAGCTGGATAAAGAATGACTTTGATGAGTTGACAGAAGTAGGCTTCAGAAGATTGGTAATAACAAACTTCTCCAAACTAAAGGAGGATGTTTGAACCCATCACAAAGAAGCTAAAACCATTGAAAAAAGATTAGATGAATGGCTAACTAGAATAAACAGCATCGAAAAGACCTTAAATGACCTGATGGAGCTGAAAACCATGGCACGAGAACTACTTGATGCATGCACAAGCTTCAGTAGCTGATTTGATCAAGTGGAAGAAAGGGTATCAGTGATTGAAGATCAAATGAATGAAATGAAGTGAGAAGAGAAGTTTAGAGAAAAAAAGAGTAAAAAGAAATGAACAAAGCCTACAAGAAATATGGGACTATGTGAAAAGAGGAAATCAACTCTAATTGATGTACCTGAAAGTGATGGGGAGAATGGAACCAAGTTGGAAAATACTCTTCAGGATATTATCCAGGAGAACTTCCCCAACCTAGTAAGGCAAGCCAACATTCAAATTCAGGAAATACAGAGAATGCCACAAAGATACTCCTCGAGAAGAACAACCCCAAGACACATAATTGTCAGATTCACCAAGGTTGAAATGAAGGAAACAATGTTAAGGGCAGCCAGGGAGAAACCTCGGGTTACCCACAAACAGAAGCCCATCAGATTAACAGCAGATCTCTTAGCATAAACTCTACAAGCCAGAAGAGGGTTGGGGCCAATATTCAACATTCTTAAAGAAACGAATTTTCAACCCAGAATTTCATATTCAGCTAAACTAAGCTTCATAACTGAAGGAAAAATAAAATCCTTTACAGACAAGCAAGTGCTGAGAGATTTTGTCACCACCAGGCCTGCCTTAGAAGAGCTTTGGAAGGAAGCACTAAACAGGAAAGGAACAATTGGTACCAGCCACTGCAAAAACATGCCAAATTGTAAAGACCATCAATGCTAGGAAGAAACTGCATCAACTAATGAGCAAAATAACCAGCTAACATCATAATGACAGGATAAAATTCACACATTACAACATTAACCTTAAATGTAAATGGGCTAAATGCTCCAATTAAAAAACACAGACTGGTAAATTGGGTAGAGTCAAGACCTATCAGTGTGCTGTATTCAGGAGACCCATCTCATGTGCAGAGACACACATAGGCTCAAAATAAAGGGATGGAGGAAGATCTACCAAGCAAATG
>NW_016814053.1:143552-163818 GCF_001698545.2 Rhinopithecus bieti | reverse complement strand
TACCATTCAGGACATAGGCATGGGCAAGGACTTCTAGACTAAAACACCAAAAGCAATGGCAACAAAAGCAAAATAGACAAATGTGATCTAATTAAACTTAAGAGCTTCTGCACAGCAAAAGAAACTACCATCAGAGTGAACAGGCAATGTACAGAATGGGAGAAAATATTTGCAATCTACCCATCTGACAAAGGGCTAATATCCAGAATCTACAAAGAACTTAAACAAATTTACAAGAATAAATCAAACAACCCCATCCAAAAGTGGGCAAAGTATATGAACAGACACTTCTCAAAAGAAGACATTTATACAGCCAACAGACACACGAAAAAATGCCCATCATCACTCGTCATCAGAGAAATGCAAATCTAAACCACAATGAGACACCCTCTCACACCAGTTAGAATGTTGATCATTAAAAAGTTAGGAAACAACAGATTCTGGAGAGGTTGTGAAGAAATAGGAACACTTGCACCATTGGTGTGACTGTAAGCTAGTTCAACCATTGTGGAAGACAGTGTAGCAATTCCTCAAAGATTTAGAACTAGAAATACCATTTGACCCAGAGATCCCATTACTGGGTATATACCCAAAGGATTATAAATCATGCTGCTCTAAAGACACACGCATACGTACATTTATTGTGGCACCATTCATAATAGCAAAGATTTGGACCCAACCCAAATGTTCATCAATGATAGACTGGATTAAGAAAATGTGGCACATATATACCATGGAATGCTATGCAGCCATAAAAATGGGATGAGTTCATGTCCTTTGCAGGGAGATGGATGAAGTTGGAAACTATCATTCTGAGCAAACTATCACAAGGACAGAAAACCAAACACTGCATGTTCTCACTCATAGGTGGGAACTGAATAATGAGAACACATGGACACAGGGTGGGGAACATCACCCACTGGGGCCTGTCATGGGGTGGTGGGAGCGGGGAGGGATAGTGTTAGGAAATATACCTAATGTAAATGATGAGTTAATGGGTGCAGCATACCAACATGGCACATGTATACATATGTCACAAACCTGCATGTTGTGCACATGTACCCTAGAACTTAAAGTATAACTTAAAAAAAGAAAATCTTAGGAAAAAACTTCTTAATTTTCATGTTTTCAATTATAGGATCAGATATCCATTTGTACGAGCCTTGTAAATTTTGATTTAGTTCAAATGCTGCTCAACTTGAATTGATTTAGCAAACTTTTTTCATTTCAGCATACCTTATTGCTTTGACTTTCCTAGCTGTTAAAGTGCATCTCAACTCCTACGTTTAGCAATCTGAAGTTGTTGCTCTTAATAGCTTGTCATATACTTCAATCTATAGCAAACTAAAAGCTAACTAAATTTTATCTAATCTATTTGTCCAATAATTTATCGTCAAAATAAGGTGAAAAAGTTCTCTTCCCACATCCTTCCAGGTTTTCTGTAGTTCCTTTTCTTTCATCATCTTCTGCTAAATATTCTTACCAATCACCCTGAGTTTTCACGTCATGATTCTTTACTTTTTGCTACTTATTTATGACTGTCCTATTAGTTTCCCATACCATTCTGAAGAAAAGGAATGTTTCAAACTTATCTGTGTTTGTGGCTTAGCACAGTGCCTGGAACATGTTAGATATTTAATAAATACTCACATTTTTTCCAGAAATTTTGATGAGAACTCTTTATTTTTCCTTCTTTGTTTAGCAGGGTTATTTAGCAGAGGCTCCATGAAGGCAGGAATTTCATTTTTGTCTGTAGTTCATGCCTAACTTTTAGGAAAGTGCCTGGCATAAAGCAGGCATTAAATAGTCATTGGAAGAGATAAGGATTGATTAATTAATATAATGTTTGTATTTTCTAAAGCATTGGATATGAATTTAGAAAACTTTTTTTTTATTATACTTTAAGTCTGGGGTACATGTGCACAATGTGTAGGTTTATTACATATGTATACTTGTGCCATGTTGGTGTGCTGCACCCATCAACTCGTAAATGACGAGTTGATGCGTATAACTCCCAATGCCATCCCTCCCCGCTCCCCATAATAGGCCCCGGTGTGTGATGTTCCCCTTCCAGAGTCCAAGAGATCTCATTGTTCATTTTCCACCTATGAGTGAGAACATGCGGTGTTTCATTTTCTGTTCTTGCAATAGTTTGCTGAGAATGATGGTTTCCAGCTGCATCCATGTCCCTACATAGGACATGAACTCATCCTTTTTTATGGCTGCATGGAAAACTTGAATTTTTATGGTCATGCAATAGAGCGATTTCAAGAAATGTTTTCTAAGGCAAAAGCTACTATGATGTACAGTTTACTTTCAAATAGTTTTCTGTTATTTAGAAAATTAAATGCAGTGTAAACTTTTTAATACTCACTACACATATCTTATATAGTAGAGGTTACTGCTGAGTAATTAAAATGTACATGAATAAGTAACATTTCAATTCAAGATCAGATATCTGAGATCCTTAAGTGACTACATTTACTGATGATTTTGGCTATGGTCCAAATATAAAATATCATGGCTGTTAAATGTACTTGTTGGCATTTAATCTGTTAATTATCATTTAAAGAGAAAGTCCTTGACATTTCAAGAGTTATTTCCAATCAATCCTGCTAGATTGTGCTACACTTCATTTCCTTGCACAAAAAATTACATAAGGCTGTGACAGCATAAATTGAATAAATATTATTATCTAAATAGAAGAATTTCCTGTAACAGGCTTTAAATTTCCTGTAAATTTTCCTCATACAAAAACAGACCAAGAATGCCTATGGCATGAGAGTTACTCACAACTACTTTAGCAATGCACTCTCTTGGGGAATACAATCAGGATGACAACTGTGTCTCAGTGATTGATTAGCAAGAAGTTCTAGGCTTCTTAGTTCAATCTCTCATCTAGAAACCAGTCAAGCAGGAATGATTCCTTCCAGAAATCACACACTGATATCTCAATTTTCTTCATGGAGTTATAGTGAATGCTAAATATGTTTTCAAGCACAGGCTTTAACAAAAGATTTCTAATTTAAAAGGAATTCATTTCTAGCTTTAGAAATTCAACCTGTATCAATACTCTTAGGGAGATATCAATCAATTTCGAATATAAGAACTTATTTGGAATCAGATTCAAATACAAGTACTATAAAAATAAGATAACTGGGATAATTTGAATACTGAATAGATTTTGATGATATTAAGGAATCATTGTTTCCTTTTTATAAGGACAATAATGACAGTATTACTGCTTTTAAAATAATCCATTTTTTTCAGAGATTCAAACTGACATATTTACAAATAATGTAGTATCTGGAATTAGCTACAGGTTGATCTAGCAAAAGGTTGGAGAGAGTGGGTGAGGTATAAATAAAATAGAATTGGCATTAAGGCAATAACCACTAAAGCTGTGTGATGTGTTCATCATGTTCATTACAGTATTCTTTCTTCTGTTTATGTTTTACTTTTCCATAATAGTAATTTTAAACAACATAAAAATTACCTTACATAGAAAGAGAAGGAAAAGTAAGGAATTAAAAGTATGGGCTTCATGCTAAAGGTAAAGAAAAATAAAATCAGCCCACACAGAGCTTTCTCTCCTCAGCTCTGTCCCATATAGTCACAGAACTGCCATTTTGAGGCAAATATTTTTATATTTTTTTCTGTAATTTTGTCTGTCTCACTACATTTTCAGGTTATTGAAAGAACCCATTTAAAAAGTACTTTTGTGTCTCCCACAGTATATAACAGCAACAACGAATTACTTAGTATTGAAAATGTGTGGTTTAATTTGTTAATAATTTTTTAAGTAAAGCAAAATGGAAATTTCTGTCTGCAGGAACAACAGGATGCAAATTACAACTGAAGGCAATGTCAGTGGGGGAATACATTAAGCAGATAAAAGCTCAGGAAGGATTTTATTTTAACAAACTATCCAAAACCAGAAAGAGGTAAACAGAACAAAAATCTCAAAAAGATGAGTAGTTGTTAAAAGGGCAATCTACAAGCAGCATAAGAGGAAATTTACTGGCGGTCACCTAGAAATATGAAAAAATACAATTGATCAAATGGCAAAAGAATATTTACTTAGTGTCTAGTGTGTGCCAGGAACATGAAGTATGTCTAAAACACAAAATAAAACAGAATTCCTATCTTCATGAAATCTCCCTTAAATACATTAAATAATTACAGTTGCAAAATTTTTTTAGAAAAAAAATGCAAACATTTAAATTAAAACACTTCAGAGAATGACAATTCCATTTAGTAAATTTACACTTTATTCTAATGCTGTTAAATGTAATTTTATTTATGTTGGTACAAATTATGTGATGTTTGCAAATTGCTACCTTACATGAAGAATCAATCTAAAATTTTAAAAAATACACTGTTGAATGAAGCAACTAGAAATTTTAAATACAAGTTTATCTCCATTTAAAATTTTAGCATAATAGATAAACTTTACAAGAAAACCTATCACTTTTATATTTAGTATCATAAATACTATTTTGGTATGTGTTAATTTTGTATATTTTCTATTTTATTTTGAAGCTGAGTGGCCGGGTGCGGTGGCTCACGCCTGTAATCCCAGCACTTTGGGAGGCCAAGGTGGGCGGATCGTGAGGTCAGATCGAGACCATTCTGGCCAACATGGTGAAACCCCTTCTCTACTAAAAAAAAAATATAAAAAATTAGCCAGGCGTGATGGTGGGCACCTGTAGTCCCAGCTACTCGAGAGGCTGAGGCAGGAGAATGACTTGAACCAGGAGGCGGAGCTTGCAGTGAGCCGAGATCGTGTCACTGCACTCCAGCCTGGGCGACAGAGAGAGACTGTCTCAAAAAAAAAAAAAAAAAAAAAAAAAAAAAAAAAAAAAAAAAAAAGCAGAGTTAGCTGAGGTTTAAAGCACTCATTTATTCTGTTGTAGATGCAGGTGATTACTCCTTTTACAAAATCCTTTTGGGGTCCTTGAGTCCCTATGCTCCAGTTCGCTTCCACACTGTCGAGTGTACATTCATTTTCAATAAATCCCTTCATTCTTTCCTTGCTTTATATGTGCATTTTATCCAATTCTTAGTTCAGACATCAAGAACCTGGACACCCTCCACCGGTGTCCTATTTTGGTGAGCCAGCCAGGATGAAGAGGTGAGCCCAAAGTTTGGTATTTACTTTTCTCTTTTCTCCTTTTCCTTTCTGCTCCATACAGAGAAATCTCTCTCTCTCTCTCTTTTAATTTCCAACTCAGGACACTTGGTGGGCAGTGTGTAAACACAGAAGCAACTGCAGGTTTCTGGCTGTGGCCAGGGAAACTAGGGTTTCCATGTGGATAAACCTAACCACCACCACAGAGTTCACTTAAGGGGCCTGCATCTTTCATTTTTTGTCCCTCTCTTTTTTTTTCAGTCTTTCAATGGCTGTTTCCTAGTAGCTCCTTGGAAATTGAGGGCAATTGGTTGGGGTCATCCTTGGTACTGCCTGAAGGCCTAGGAATGAATGGGAATAATTGCCCTGCCCAAAGGAGGGAAGGACTCTGTTTTTTCTTATTTTTTCTGTGTGTGATCACTGATCCCTACATGTGGCACAGTTGAGAGCAAACTTGCACGTTTCAGGTGCCTTAAACCTCCTTTTCTTAAGCTAAATTCTTTCCTTATCATACTCATCTGGCTAAGGACAAAAAGCCCACCCAGTATCCAGTTCCTCTCATTACAGTTTATAACTATTCCTATGAAGCTCCTAGTAGGCTCTGGAGGGAAACCTGCATGTGGCACCGGTACCCACCTAATGTCAGAGACGTCTGACACTCTAAGTTTGGACCCCAAAGGAGGATGCTCTGGGTGATCCTGTGGACCTTAGCTTCCCCAAAGGAGATGCTCTTGGTAGAGGTTCTGAGGTCTAGTCATAAGCCTTCCTTAGAATTTTCTCTCACAGTTGCAATGCTGCTTGGCCCCAAAATTGTTTAGAATCTGGAGTTGACTGACTAATGGGAAAGTGGGATGGTGTTGCACGTATGCAAACTTTTGTGCTGCTGTCCTAAGCAGGGGGCTTGGTTAACATTTATGTCCTCCTTTGGTATTGTTTGGCACCAGTGCTCTTTGGAGACTGGGGAGGTTTGGCCTTTAAAAATCAACTGTGATGGAGAATGTTTTTGGCCAAAATTTTGGTTCACAGCCTTCCTTGGATTATCTATTGGGACAAGGTAAAACTGGCAAGCTTGGCATTGCTATTTCATGGCTAGGGTTCCAAGCTGTTGAATCTTCATTTATGCATGTGTATATGTGTCTAGATGTGTTTATCTGTATGTGCACTTATTGTTATATGTTGTGTCTACCAAACTGTCTTATAAGTAAAAGAGCGCTCATAAATAAAATAAGTCTAAGCAATTTTCAAGTTCACATGACTTAAAGTATAACTTTACTAAACAAGCTAGCTTTAAAATTATTAGTGGAATAAAAATAGAAATGCCTCCAGAATTTTGTCTGAATTTTATGTTTGTCTTTACTAGATATTTTTAAATGTCAGTGTTAATTCAAGCTGGGAGCTACTTGGGGCAAACCTGCCTCACATTCTATTCAAATCTCACTGAGATAAATGCATATCTGATTGCTTCCTTTGGAAAGGCTAATCAGAAACTGAAGAATGCTACCACTTGTCTCCTATCTACCTGTGATTTGAGAGCCCCCAAGCTCCCTCCCTGCCTCGCCTCAAGTTGTCCTGTCTTTCTGGACTGAACCAATGTTGATTTTACATATGTTGATTGATGTCTCATGTCTTCCTTGTTAAAAGTAAAAATTAAGTACAGAGAATGGGATAAATGTTTCAGGTAAACTTTTTGCATAAATTAAAATCTTAAAGTTATTTTTGATGCTCATTTAATATCTGGGACATTTCCAATTAAGAAGGGATTGTGATATGGGGAAATATGTTTCTAAAATTGTAGAATTGTTCTTATCTATAAAAGTCCATATTTGATAGCTCAGGATTTCTTGCTTTTAGGGTTTTGCTAAAGTGTAAGGTTATTAAGATAAAATTCTAGTTAACACGTAATTCTGTATACAAAATGTGACAAAAGGTTATGCTAATAGTGAAAAAGAATAATTTTGTCTAATTCAGAAGTTATCTAAAAGTTATTTCAAGTTATAGATTTGAAAAGGTTATTTATGAAACAATGTGGTAAAGAACCATTAAATAGGGGAGAAAGATGTGGGAAAAGTTTAAATAATAAAATATTCTTTAAAACCTGATAGAAAATTGGAACCATTTGGCTAGTTAACATTTTCATAGTTAAAGCTCTTAGTCTTGATTAAAGTAAGAAGTTTTGTCAAGAAATGCATCTGCAGTTTGGCAATTCTTTTTTTAAAATAGTTAAGCAGGAAGCTGGATTTAGTGTAGAGCCAAATTTCACACACATGCTTGCATTGCTTCATACTATGTCTACCATTTTGCATGACTAGTGCTAGAGTATTGGTCATGTGCTTAAAGTGAATTTCTTGATTGCACAGGAGGTATAATAATATTGGTGAATTTAAGGATATTGAATTCTATATGAAGTATTAAATATTTGTTATGTGGGTTTTCTGGGAACCTAGGTAACACTGTAGCTTCCAGGGTAAATTAAGTAGGAAAACTTAGGGTTGGTTTCCAGTTTATTTGTTTTTGTTTCTAGTTTTCATTTGTTTGCTATTTACTCTCCATTTATCTTGAATTCCTTGGCTGCCTGTGTCTGGCCTGCAAGAATTGATAGAACACACCTGCCTTTTAACCTAACTTTGGATTTTAGGCTTCATGAATAATTCAAGCATGTTGAGTATTCTTTTGTAAAAAGAATTTGAGTTATATTTCTGTTTCTGCCTGATTTCTTCAAAATTCATAAACTGTTTGTGAATATTCTTAATTCATGGGAGAGGATTTGTTTGCATAGTCGAGCAGGGTTTCTAGGGCCACTCAGGGAGAGAGAATGCAGAAACCTGGCATGCTGGCAGAAAGGCAAGAATTTCTTACCAGTCAATGTCTTGCCTCTTTCTCTCTGTGCAAACTGTTTAAATATGTTAGAAATAATTTTTTGGTGCCACAAAAGAACTAGCACTTGATGATAAATTTAATTTTCTCAGCAAGGCAATTTTAATTCTATAGAAGGGTCCGACTTGTAGATGGAGCAATGGAGAGAGCACAGCTGAACAAGGGAGGGAAAGGGGTTTTTATTCCTGACACAGGTAGCGTCTACTGCTGTATTGTTCCCCTATTGGCTAGGGTTGGACCACACAGTCTAAGCTAATTCCAACTGGCTATTTTAAAGAGAGCAGGGGTATGAGTCAGAGTGGTGGGATGAATAATTTGGTAGATAGGATGGTTACTAAACAGGTGACTCATAATGACTCAGGTCAGAGCAGGTGACCAGGGGTGACTCAGGATGGAGCAAGTGATAGAGATTAGGAGGGGATTGTTTACTGAAGCTAGGGGCAAGGAGACAAGAGAATAAGGAACTTAAACTTTAAAATGAAGAACAAAGAACAGGGGAGCTGAACATACTGATGCATTTGTTCTTTGGAGAGCATCTCAGAACTCATTGTACTTAACAATTTACAGGCTAAAACCTTTGAAGAGGAATTTATTATATCCTACAATTTCCCCTTCAATTTTCATAGTACTTCCTCTTCAAACTTTTGGCTTTGCTGCTTGACTTAATCCTCTGAAAGAAAAAGCTTATCTGAATAAGGTGGAGGAGAGTTAAGGAAGGTTTTAGTAAGTGCTGCTTTTACATGTCTTTGCACTAGCCCACTAGTATGCATGGTATGACACAACACCTAACAAGAATGAGCACACCTATTATGCCCGCAAGAGAAGTAAGAATTGAGGCTATGAATTCTTTCCATTTACTGAACCACCTTTCTAGCCACCCTGAGAAGGGGTTATTGACTCCAGAATTTTAGCTAGTTCATTGGATAAAGCAATAAATATTTGTAAGGCCCTTGTATGCTCCCAATGGGAAGTTGTCTTATGGACTACCAACAAACAGTGCTGTTTGGGATAAAGGTACAACACTGAGTTTCAATCATAACACAAACACCACCTTTTGTGGCTGATATCATATCTAGGGCCATTCTGTTTTCCCAGGCCATCTGGCTAGTGGGCCCCAATTGTTCTGCTATCCCTTTGATAGTATCCCTGGTGCAATTAATAAACCACTGCTGATTATAATAGATGTAATTTATCCAATGTATGTTATTAATTTAAAGATTGATTTAAATCCTGCAGCTCTTTGATCTCAGGCTTTAAATTCATCTGGTACTCCTCAAGGAACCCCAATAGCATTTATATCAACATGGGGGTCAAAGGACCCATGTGAGGCACTTCTTCTTTTGTGATTTTATTTGTTATCATATTGATGGAATGCTAGAGTGAAAGGGATGGTGAATTGGACTGCAGCACAAGTGCTGCTCTAACAATTTGGCGGAATACTCGGTAATAGTCCCCCACAATACCACCACACATCTGCTCGGGGATGAACAAGGACAGACTGATTGGTAAACTCTTGAAAAAGACTTGGTTTCACTGCATGCTGTTAAGTCTCCAAGGAATGTTAACTTTTCCCCCTGCCATGAAAGGCACAGGGTGAAGTTAACATCAGGGGCTGGAGACCAGATGGCCCTTGGGGGCTGACCTGCAGGGCTCTTGACCTCAGGGAACAGGAGTGAAAGAGTCTTGCATGACTCATTACCCCAGGCTGTGGGGTCCTGGAAGAGAGCTACCATACAACTCATGCCCGGTCCGTGAGAGGACCACCCAAGTGGAAAGGGGACAATTTGGGTCTCTGGCCTGACTGTCGCACAAGCGTAACAGTCGCTTTTCTTTAGTGTGCAAACAGAATATTTAATCCATTCCAACCAAGCATTTGTGTCCTGATACCCTGTTTCAATTGCTATAGTTTGTTTTAAATCTTTTACCGCTACAACAGTTACTTCGGTTTTATTGTTGGATATATAATGAGAGAAGGTTTGGTTAGTGGAGAACTTATGAGGGGAGAAGGGGTGCAGGGGTGAGGAGGCAATGAAGCACATTTCAAAGAATCTTATGGGGTCCTTCTCTGAGACTTCTGTTCCTATACCATAGACATGGCCTAATGAAGGGGAAGAACTCCGGGGAACAGAGATGGTAATCTGTACTGGATTACATTGATTCAACTGACAATGGGGTGGTCTGTCCTTGCTCCTTGATAGTCCATAAGACATTAGATCAGCTATGGCATAAAAGTTCTGTTCTAGGAGGGCAAGATTCCCAGTTCATTCTGGGATCATCATCAAAATCCTCCCAGACTAACTGATCCCAGTTAAAAGATTTTCAGTCTGAAGAGAGCCAGGAAGGACCAAGATACTTTTCTGAAGTGGTGAGTCTCAACATTTCTTAAGGGGATAAGCCAACATCTCTCCGAGGAGCATTTCAGATTCTCAACAGGGCAATGAAAAGGCATTTGCCTCTGGTTTGGCAAAACTCCACAGGGTATCACAAGACAAGCATCAAAAGTAATAGTTTGGGGTGAACTTGACCTAGTTACATTAATAATGAGAGGACTAGCAATAGAAGGGCAAAAGAAAAAGATGCAATATAAGAGGATCAAACCGCTTTTAGCGTTAGCTTGGTTGGAGTTGGCCCTAGAAGAGCTGTCCATGATTCTGGAGGAGGTGGTGCTCTTTTGACCCAGGTGTGGTGAGTCCATCCTCTTTCTGCTGTTTGAACTGTGATCTCAGTGGTTAGAAGCACTAGGTAGGGTCCTTCCCAAGCCAGTTCAAGTTTTCTTTCCCTCCAACTTTTGATGAGGATATGGTCCTCAGGCTGATGTTGGTATACTGGAAACTCTAGGGGTGGTACCTGTGCTAAAAGGCCTTTAGTTCTGAGGGAAGAGAAAGTGGAATATAAACCGATTATGTAATTTCTGAGAAACTGATCTTTTGTTTTGAACATGGGAGTGTGAGCAGTGGAGTGCAAACAGGACAATTTATACATGTCTTAAGGGGAAAAGCCAACATCTCTCCAAGGAGCAGTTCGGATTCTCAACAGGGCAATGAAAAGGCATCTGATTCATGGTAACTGAATCTCTAAGGCTAGTTTGGTTAGGTGGCATTTTGTATAGTTTGGTTCTTTCCTTCCACTCTTCCTGATGAAGGTGGGTGCCAGGGAGTATGATATTCACATATTATATTCAATACCTGGGCTAATTTCTTAATGACATGTGCAGTTAAATGAGTCCTATTATCTGAATCAATGTTTTCTATTAATCTAAACTTGGGTATAATATTTTCAGCTAATGCCTTGACTACTTTATAAGCAGTTGTACTTGAAAAGGAAATAGCTTCTACCCAATGAGTAATGTGATCTATTACTAATAAATGCTTTAGACGACCAAATTGGAGGCATCTCTGTGTAATCAATCTAGATATTTTGGAATGGCCTTAAGTCTGGACTCCTTCCCACAGGGACAATCTTTTTATAGTTTGTTTATCAATTTTCTTACATACTAAGCAACTGTCCTTAACCCGTTTGGCCAGGGTATAAATTCCTACGCACCCGTAAACTCTGAGGACTGCATCACACATGGCTTGGGGCCCTCAAGGGCTCCCTTAATGCAGTTGGAACAAGATTTCCATCATGAGGGGTTTGGATAACAGGTCTCTCTGGCCTAGCAATACCCATTTTCCTTCTGAATTCTCTTTAGCATCTATTTTATTAGTTTTAGACCAAAGAAAGCCAAACACCATTTTATATTTGATAATGCTTCTGGTATGATTTTTATACCAGATGAACTAAATTTTACCTTTATATTAGTGTGCTATTAATGTTAAACTCAATTTTAATAAAACCTTGTAGATATATATTTATCCAATTTTAATGTCTGACCATAAGCTAAGATTTTTTTATACTCTTTTTAACCCTTTATAATTCTTATTAAAGAGCAGGTTAGTGCTTTCAGAAAAACCCATTGTGCTTCTATTTTAATGTCCAGTTCAGAGAAAAACTGGGTAGGGTGATACCCCTTTAACTTTAGCCAATATGTTTACACACAGAATTTCCTTTATAATTAACATTTCAAAACTTGCTTAAACCTTCAAAACATTTTTTTTTTTTTTTTTTTTTTTTTTTTTTTTTTTTTTTTTTTTTTTTGTTTGTTTGTTTGTTTGTTTCTTGAGACAGAGTCTCACTCTATTGCCCAGGCTGGAGAGCAGTGGTGCAATCTCAGCTCACTGCAAGCTCCACCTCCCGGGTCCACACCATTCTCCTGCCTCAGCCTCCCAAGTAGCTGGGAGTATAAGCACCCACCATCACGCCCGGTTAATTTTTTGTATTTTTAGTAGAGATGTGGTTTCACCATGGTCTCGGTCTCCTGACCTCATGATCCACCTGCCTTGGCCTCGCAAAGTGCTGGGATTACAGGTGTGAACCACTGCGCCTGGCCCAAAACATATTTTTAACCATTTAATGTAGGTAAAAATCCACTTTCTTATGTCTCCTTATAATCCTTTTACCAAAGGTATATTTTGCTTTCCTTACACACTTTGCACATAAACTTTTTCAATAGTTTTACATTCAGGAGGCCTAATTACTTTCAAATTGTGCAACATTTCTTGCATATAATTCTCTTTTATAACACTTTTCATGACTTTCACAATCTTTGACATGCCTTAATTTTCTGATGTAAACATCCCTTTTTTTAAAACAACCAGTTAATTTAATTTAGGACGAGAATTTACCATGTAAGATTCTTTTTACATGAATTCTCCTTTTTTTAAATGTCAAAGATGATAACCATTCTTTTCCAAAGCAAACTTCCTTCGTGTGTGGACTAGACTGCCTAAGGCCACAAGTTAGGATAATACATGTTACATTGTTAACTTTTAGCAAACTTTACTTTTGTTTAAAACCTTGTAAGTTTGGGATCTTAATTATCCTTTGCTATTAATAAGACCTTGTTCAGTCCAAATTTTTTCCAAATGTATGAGCCACTCCAAAGGCATACTTAGAATCAGTATGATTCCTTCCTGGTTCTGTAAGTGCTTTAAGGCTTGGCTGAGTGCAAATAGCTCACACATTTAAGCAGACAAATGATTAGGCAATTTTCCTAACTCTCTTTCTACAAGAGTTTCTCCATCAAGTAATCAATACCCATTGTGTCTTTTTCCCACGTTCACCCGAGAGAAACCATCTATCAATAAGTGTCATCCCGTCCTGAAGAGAGTTTCTCCTAGGTCTGGTTGGACCTTTGTGTGGTAATTAATTAAATCTCAACATGTGTACTCTCTCTTTAGATTTAGATCCCCTGTTAAGAAACCTGCTGGGTTAAGCGAATTATCAGTGGTTAATGTTAGATCATCTTTTTCTAACAGAATAGCCTCATACTTTGAGATTCTTGAGTGAGCAAGCTCCTTTTTCCTTTTTGACTTAGGATAGTTCTGACCTGGTGAGGTGTGCTCACAATGAGATTTCCTCTAAAAGTTATTTTTCTACTTTTTTGTTAGCAAAGCAGTTGCCACCGCTACAGATTGAATGCATTTGGGCCATCCACGGGTTACTGGGTTAAGGACTTTTGATAGGAAGGCTACGGGTTGTCAGTGGCCTCCATGCTTTTGGGTAAGTACTTCTAAGGCTCTGCCCTTGTTTACAATGACAAAAAGGTGGAATGGCTGCTTAAGGAGGGTAAAGCTAGGACAGGGGCAGTTACTAGTAGATGTTTTAACCTTTCCACCTGTTGGATTTCTGGTAATTGCCAAATGAGGGAGTTTGGCCTGTCTTGCATGAGCTTTTGTATAAGGTTTTGTTTTAGGGCATAAGAGTCTATCTGTAGACAACAATATCAGACTAATCCTAAACTTTTCGAAGTTCTTGTTTAGTCTCTGACAGAGGCAGGGATATGATGCCTTCAATCTGTTTAAGCTCAATTTTCCATTTACCTTTGCTAATTAAATGACTTGTTCTAATATTTGACTAAATAAATGTGGAGACTCCGTAAACCCTTAGGGTAAGACTGTCTATCAGTATTGCTATTTTTGACCAGAGTGAGGGTCTTCTCACTCAAAGACAAATAAGTCCCGACTGTCCTATGCCAACAGAAAAGCCCAGATGGCATCTTTCAAATCTATTACTGTAAACCACTGGTGACTGCATCGGATCCTACTGATAATAGTAAAAGAATTGGGAACTACAGGGTGTGTAGTTTGAACTATTTGATTAATATCTCTAAGGTCTTACACTAACAGGTATGACCCATCTGATTTCTTTACAGGCAGTATTGGAGTGTTATAGGGAGACATACAGGGTTTAAGAAGCCCATCACAGAGAAGACCTTCAGTTATCAATTATAGGTTTTAAATGTATCCTGGCTTTTAAAGGAATAGGGTACATTGCTTTTGCTTTACTACTTCCCCAGGGGTTTTTAATTTAACGTGAATTGGAGGAATCTGTAACTTACCTTGATTCCCGTCTTTTGACCATATTTCGGGATGAATGTGTTCTTTGTCTATGGTAATGAGCTAGCTTAGGGAGGGGAAGAATTTCCTATGTTTGATTTGGAGGCCTAAGCCTAATTCTAGCATTAAATCTCTTCCTAATAGATTTATCCCTTCTTCTGGAATTAACAGAAATTTAATATTAGCCGATTTGCTTTCACATATGACTTTTGTTCTTTTTTCCATTTAGGACATTCTCTTTTGAAGTGACCTATATAGATTTTTTAATTAGAAACATTTGTCCTCTTTCTCTCCCTTTGCCTCTCTGTCTCTCTTTGCCTCTCTCTCTCTCTGACTCTTTATCTCTTTCTCTCTCTCTCTCTCTTTGACTCCCTCTTGGCCTCTGTCAGTCTTTCTCCTCTCAGATTTTTTTTTTTCTCTACCTTTGAGTGTCCTGGCTTTACTCTTTCATACCCTTTATATTGCCTGGAGAGTGGGGGTCTAGGTTCTTTTACAGGTTCTGGCCCCCTGGGTACTTTGTTGTATGGCAGACAACAGAATTTTTGCCTTCTGCTTTTGTTTTTCTTCATCTCTTCTTACAGATACTATTTGGGTTTCTCTTAGAAGCTCTTCTATATGTTTATCTTTGTAGTTCTCTATCTTTTTAAATTTCTTGTTAATATCTAGCCAATGGTTAGTGACAAAAATGAAGTTTTAATATTCCCTGCCCAAGAGGATCCTTGAGACCTAGACCAGCATATTTTCTCATTTGTTCCTTTAATCTGTCTAAAAATTCTATAGGCCCTTCATCTTTCCCTTTCTGTATATTAAGTGTTTGGGTAAGATTCTGGGTTCAGGGTACTGATTCTTTAATCCCCTTTATTAATTCCCTATGGTCCTGCATATTTTCTTGGTGGACTGCATTGTTATTGGCCCACCAGGGGTCTTGGGCAGGAAATTTTTGATCTGCTCTAGGAATATTTTGGCCAGGAAGGTGTTCACATTCCTAGGCTCCCATAGCAGCTCTACGGATCATGCCTCTTTCTTCCCCCAAGAAGAGGGTAAAGAGAAGTTCTGAATATCCTTTTTACTTGCTCTATCACATGTTGAAGTCCTTTTAGGGAAAGGTACTTTGGTTGGTAGTAAGTGGGCTCTTGGGACAATTCCCAAGAGGCAGGTTTATAAGGAGGGGAACAACAGGGATAGGAGAAGGGTCTGGGACAGCAGCTGCTTTTCTTATTTTGGCTTTATCCTTCTAATATTTTAAAATTAGACCTAGGGGATTACCAGGGGAATATTATTGTTGCTAGCTTTATCCTTTTATCTCTTACCTTACTTGAGGTATTTCCCATTTTTGGGGTGAGGCTCAATATCCCTTACTGGAAATTTCTCACCTTTTGGTGCAAGGCTTAATTTCCCCTGTTGGAAATTTCTCACCCTTTGGGGTGAGGCTAGATTCCTTGCCTCTTTTAACCCCAAGATACCTTGACCAAGGAATACTTCACCACCCCCGCAGATTTTCTTGCCTTTGTTTGTCTTGACCAAGGAATAATTCACTGCCCCCACAGCTTTTCTTACCAAGTAAATGCTTTGCCACTTTTGTGACATTTCTTGCCTTAGCCTGTGCAGAGATACGTGATCACCATGGTGTGTGAGGATCCATTCCCCCAGGTCACCAGCGGGTTTCTTTCCTCATTACCGAGAGTATGGGTTTATTCATCACCCCAGGTGGGTCTCAATTCATTACCCCTGAGGCCACCACATTGAGGTAGTGGGGTGCACCTCCTCACTGGAGAGGTCTAGACCCTTCCCTGAGGAGAATAGGAATCCCAGGTGAGTCCTCAAATTTGTTAGAAATAAATTTTTAGTGCCACAAAAGAAATAGCACTCAAACATGAATTTAATTTTCTCAGCAAGGCAATTTTAATTCTACAGAATGGTGTGACTTGTGAATGGAGCAAATGGCAAGAGCACACCTGAACAAGGGAGGGGAAGGGGTTTTTTATTCCTGACACAGGTAGCCCCTACTGCTGTGTCATTCTCTTATTGGCTAGGGTTGGACCACACAGTCTAAGCGAATTCCAACTGGCTGTTTTAAAGAGAGCAGGGATATGAGTCAGAGTGGTGAGATGAATGGTTTGATGAGAAGGATGCTTACAGAACAGGTGACTCAGGATGACTTGGGTCAGAGCAGGTGACTGGGGTGACTCAGGATGGAGCATGTGATAAAGGCTAGGAGGGGGTTGTTTACTGAAATTAGGAGCAAGGATACAAAGAGAACAAGGAAGTTTTTTAAACTTTAAAATGAAGAACAAAGAACAGGGGAGCTGAACATACTGATACATTGGTTCCTTGGAGAGGATCTCAGAACTCATTGTACTTAACAATTTACAGGCTAAAATCTTTGAAGAGGCATTTATTATACCCTACAATTAAAAGTAAACATCACTGTTTATCTCCTCCGTAAATTTTAAATTAATTGGTTTAATAATAATATGAGCTTAAATATTTTTTCAGAAAAGTGAGAAACATAATGCCTTTTATTTAGCTCATGTGACTTGAGTTATCTTTGGGAAATAAGCAGTTTTAAAGATTATTGATAAAATACGAATGTCTTCAAAATGTAAATGTGGTCTAAATTATGTTCAAATATTAGGTTTGCTAAATGCTTTAAGGTCATAAACTGCTTCTTTGGCTTTTGAAAATTGTTTAACTTGCCTGCTTTCCAGCTAGGTAAGGCCTGGGGACATGTGGAGTTGGCCACACCCCTAGCTATGCTGGAAATATTAAAACCTTTTCAGAACATAACTTACCAGATTTTATGTTAAAATTAAAATTGCTAAGAGTTGTCTTTGTAACATGTAATTAAGACTACTAGAAACAGTTTTACATGCAAAGTGTGTAAGAACAGTAAAATGTGTTCTTTTGTAATAAAATTTCTGAGTCATTTTGGCAAAATATATAATTTATGGTATTCTGGAATTCCAAAATCAAACTTCAATTTCAAAATTGTCTTTCCTAATGCCTGGCTTTTGGGATGGATCAGAGGCCTCTGGAAAATATCCAAAAAAGAGGTATACAGGATTATTTGACATGTTTAGGTACACAGGATTGCCAAAATGATGTTCAGTCTTCTTTAGGTATTTTTTGGGAATTAATACTAATATATGCTCCAAAATTGTATGGAATTTCTAAAATTCTGATGTCTAAGTATGTTTATTATGTTAAGTTATTGTAAGCTACAGAAATAACCAAATTTTCTTGTCAGTGCTCTGCACCTAATTTGGAAAAACAACTGGTATTCAAGAGGGTATAAGTCTAATGTTGATTAAGCATGGACTCATGGAGAACTAGATGACCATCTTGTCCTTTATGAGTCCTTAAAGCTTTTATTATTAAAAGTTCTGCATTCCATGACTCATGGAAAAGATAAAATGATCCAAATTGAATATATTGGTGTAGTGACTCAACAAATTACTGAAATAGTTTATAAGCCAATATTTCGTCCCATATTATTGGGAAAACAAAGCTTCAGGTACATTTGGTCACCTAGTGGGCCATTTAAACATTTTATAAAGGGATTTCATTAAATTATTTTTAATGCATGTTTTCTGCTTATGTAAAAGCTTTCCCATGCAAGAGGGCTGATGTTATAACAGTAGATTCTTATGCTACAGTGTATTTTCATCAGGTAAAAAAGCTTTTTATAGTTTGGATCTTCTGAAAACATCAGAGAAAGACTTTCCTTGCCATCCACACAACAACAAAACTTTGGGAACTTTAGCTTTTGGTTCATAATCTTACAACTGTGAAGGGGCCCCTCTACACTCTTAGAACTGTACACCCATTGGAACCCTTAAGGTAAAACTAACCAGGTAATTTTTCCAAAGAAGACGATGGCATTCTTGATGTGAACAGCTTTTCCCAAGTTCACAGATTAAGACTTCTACTATCATGAAACTCCTATCTTTGAGTATTTTCCCTTGCTTATGCCTCTATAAACAATAGAAGTGGAAAGGGGATCTGTTATATGCACTTATGGGGTGTACTTTTATTTGTGAAGGAGTTTACAGCCAGCCTTACACATGGATCAACTTATCCTTTAATAGATACAAGATGAAGGGCCAATGTAGGTAAGAAACTTTAGTGGTACATACATTGCCTCCTAATCAGTTAAAAACAAAACATTGGTTTATTCCTCTTAACCCACTCCATGAGTTAAAGAGAACATTACCAGGAGGCCTTCACTCTTCTAGAAGGGCATCATTTGTTAGGTCCTTTTTCCGTGATTTAAGGTAAAAGAGGCAATGATTAGAAATGTATTCCTATGATAGGCGCTATACCAAATTCTACTGTAAAGGCCTTAATTATACAACAGACTTTAAATTCTTTTGTGAAAGTTATGATATAATTGGTTAAACAAAGAAATATCTGTGCAATCGCTTGCACTCGTGGCCTATGGAAAAATATATCAAATGAAGATTATAGAAATTCAGTGGTAGGGGATTAACAAAGAGACTGCTTAGTTAAGTGAGCAAACTCTTTAGCTCATTCTTTGATCTATTTGATTTTAGGAGGTTTGGCTTGCGGGGACCTTGAATAAGGAGCATACTCCAAGCTCTTGTTATTATTCTCCCAGTAGTCATAATAATAGTCTCCCTGCTGTGCTGTATTCTCTCAAATGTTTTAAATGCTTCCATGCAGCCATCTCTAGAATATCATATGGTCTCTCTTCAACTAGAACGACAGAAGCTAAAGGAAATGTGCACCCATGAGGCCACTATAGCCTATAAATGATGTGCTGGGACTGGAAACCCAAAATGATGGTAACTGAGAGTGATGCTAAGGCTCTAAGTTTTGGTCACACTCTCACCTAAGTGAGAACTTTGCCAAAAAGAGGGAGTTTTTTTAAACAAAATTCTGGGAGGCCATTTTTTTTTTTTTGGACTAAGCTCATGGACTAGGCCCCAACAGACCAAACCAAACCAAAATGAAGTCGTTTGGGCTAAGACTTTAAGGAAACACATAGATTCTAGAGCAGACTAGGTTTTGTTTTTTTCTCCTGATAGGAGAAAACTCAAAGATAGGAGTTTCATGATAGTAGAAGTCTATATGGAAATCTCTATAACAAACATTCTCGACAGCATAGGTATCTATGAAGAACAAACATTCTCGACAGCATAGGTATCTATATAGATAGTAGAAGTCTATATAGAAATCTCTATAACAAACATTCTCGACAGCATAGGTATCTATGAAGTCCCACTGACGTTCCCATTAAATCTTTTAACTAAATTCATTTCCTCTCATCTAGAGACCATCAAGCTTCAGATGATCAGGCAATAAAGGCTCCAGCCAGTTCCAGGTGAAGACACCAGCCCTGGCCATCAGGGAGTTACCCAGCCTTTTCTAGACAGAGCAGGACGAGAGTTCTATGATCCCCAATATGCAGGGACTATGTCCCAAGTCAGCATGAAGCAGTTACAGAAAAAAGACCATTGGTTTCTCTGCCTCCCATAAAGATTGATGGGGATCACATCTCTCAGCTGGGAGATGAGGCAGGAAAAGAGGGTCTGGAGGCAGGGAACATAAGGCCAATTCACACTTCAACTATGACAGGAAATATCCTCTTCATAGGGTATAGACCAAGTAAATAACTTTGTAACTTTATCATTTTCGTTTATATACAGTGTATCCCAAGTAACCAATGGAATCCTCTAGAGGGTATTTAAACTCCCAAAATTTCTATAATGGGGCCCTTGAGCCCCTATGCTTGGGCCCACTCCCACACTGTGGAGTGTACTTTCATTTTCAATAAATCCCTTCATTCCTTCAAAAAAAAAAA
>NW_016814053.1:131981-141859 GCF_001698545.2 Rhinopithecus bieti | reverse complement strand
CCATTTTTTTTTTTTTGGACTAAGCTCATGGACTAGGCCCCAACAGACCAAACCAAACCAAAATGAAGTCGTTTGGGCTAAGACTTTAAGGAAACACATAGATTCTAGAGCAGACTAGGTTTTGTTTTTTTCTCCTGATAGGAGAAAACTCAAAGATAGGAGTTTCATGATAGTAGAAGTCTATATGGAAATCTCTATAACAAACATTCTCGACAGCATAGGTATCTATGAAGAACAAACATTCTCGACAGCATAGGTATCTATATAGATAGTAGAAGTCTATATAGAAATCTCTATAACAAACATTCTCGACAGCATAGGTATCTATGAAGTCCCACTGACGTTCCCATTAAATCTTTTAACTAAATTCATTTCCTCTCATCTAGAGACCATCAAGCTTCAGATGATCAGGCAATAAAGGCTCCAGCCAGTTCCAGGTGAAGACACCAGCCCTGGCCATCAGGGAGTTACCCAGCCTTTTCTAGACAGAGCAGGACGAGAGTTCTATGATCCCCAATATGCAGGGACTATGTCCCAAGTCAGCATGAAGCAGTTACAGAAAAAAGACCATTGGTTTCTCTGCCTCCCATAAAGATTGATGGGGATCACATCTCTCAGCTGGGAGATGAGGCAGGAAAAGAGGGTCTGGAGGCAGGGAACATAAGGCCAATTCACACTTCAACTATGACAGGAAATATCCTCTTCATAGGGTATAGACCAAGTAAATAACTTTGTAACTTTATCATTTTCGTTTATATACAGTGTATCCCAAGTAACCAATGGAATCCTCTAGAGGGTATTTAAACTCCCAAAATTTCTATAATGGGGCCCTTGAGCCCCTATGCTTGGGCCCACTCCCACACTGTGGAGTGTACTTTCATTTTCAATAAATCCCTTCATTCCTTAAAAAAAAAAAAAAAAAAAAAAATTGGGGGGAGCACTGTCTCTGTCTCCCAGTGTGATTACAGACTTATTGTCATTCAACCAGTCAGAAAGTCAAAAATAACAAATATTTATTTACCAGTTATTATTTATAATGATGTAAAGCTAACCAATTGCTAGCCTCAGAGAACCATGGTTGAGTGGAAGCCTGAGTCAACCCTTTGTTCTCTGATTCCACTTTCTTACTAATCAACAATAGTGGTAGGGAAGGCTGCCCTCCTGATTTTATCATATTGTTTATTTCAACCATTAAATGGGTTTATTCTTGTAATTAAATTTAGACCATTCTAACACTCCAAGGAGGAATTCTATACCCGTAAACAATCACTTATTATTCCCCTCTACCACTAGTCCCTGACAACCCCTAATTTCTATTGCCATAGATTTGTTGTTTTTGAATATTTTATGTAAATGGAATTATAAAGTCTGCGGTCTTAAATGATTGGCTTCTTTCACCCGGCGTAATGTAATAGCATATGTTAGTTCTTCATTTCTTTCTATAACTAAATAATATTGCATTATACAGATATTCGACATTTTTTAATCCATTCATCTGTTGATAGATGATATGGTTTGGCTCTTTCCCCACCCAAATCTCATTTTGAATTTTAATCCCCACGTGTTGAGGGAAGGACCTGGTGGGATATGACTAGATCATGGGAGTGGTTTCCCCCGTGCTATTCTTGTGTTATGATGTAGTTTTCACAAGATCTGATGGTTTTAATGGTGGCAGTTTTTTTCCTTTGCTCTCTCTCTCCTGCTACCACGTAAGATGTGCCTTGCTTCCCTTCACCTACCCCCATGATTGTAAGTTTCCCGAGGCCTCTTCAGTCATGTGGAACGGTGAGTCAATCAAACTTCTTTTGTTTATAAATTGCCCAGTCTCAGGTAGTAACTTTATAGCAGTGTGAAGACGGACTAATAAAATAGACATTAATTTATGTCTACTCTTTTGACTATTATGGATAATGCTGCTTTAAGCAGTTATTACAAGTTTTTGTGTGAACACGTTTTGATTTCTCTTGGCTGTGTACCTAGGTGTGGAATTGCTGGGCCATATGGAGACTCTATGTTTAGCATTTTAAAGAACTGCCAAACCATTTTCCAAAATGGGTACACCTTTTTATATTTCTAGTAGCAATGAATTGGCAAGCCAAGTTGTATCCTTGATGGCACTTATTACTGTGTATCTTTTTTATTATAGCCATCCTAGTTTGTGTGAGGAGGTATCTCATTGTAGTTCTGTTTAGTATTTCCCTAATGATGATGTTGTGCATATGTTCATGTGCATATTGTAATTTGTAAGTTTCATTTGGAAAAATATCTATCCAAATTCTTGCCCATTTTTGAAAAGTTACTATTTTTTAATTAATAAATTTTATTCTCAGAGCATTATTAAGTTTAAGGGAAAATGAAACAGAAAAGACAGAAAACAGAAAGTTACCAGGTATTCCCTGTCACACTAACCCCAAATTTCCCTGTTATGAACATCTTTCATTGGTGTGGTACATTGATTACAATTGATGCATCACTATTAATCAAAGTCCATAGTCCATTAAGGCTTATGGTCTATGTGTTCTAATAAATGTGTAATGTTATATAAGTACTATAAAACTATCATACAGTATAAGTTCAGTGCCTTAAAAATTCCCTGTAGTCTACATATTAATTATTCACCGCTCCTCCTCAAAACCCTGACAACCACTAATCTTTTTATTATTTCTAGAATTTTACCTTTTCCAGACTCTTATATCATTGGAGTCATATAATATATAGACTTTTCAGACTGGCTTTTTCACTTAGCAATGTGCATTTAAGGGTCCTCCATGTCTCTTTTGGTGGCTTGATATTTCAGTTTTTATTTCTGAATAATATTCCATTGTATGGATGTGCCACTGTTCATCTATTCATACATAGGAGTACATCTTGGTTGCTTCCAAGTTTTGGCATTTATAAATACAGCTGCATTCTTAGGGATGGCGTAGTGGAATAAAAAGCTTCACTGATGGTCTCCCCTGCAAGGATACCTAGTTAACACCTTCGTAAGAAACAAAATAAAGTGAGCGCTCATAATACCTGTTTTTAACTTAATATGACTGAAAGAGGCACTGAAGAGAAAAAAAAAAGAGTCCTGAATTGCTGATGCCACCCCTCCCACACCCCCAGCAGCAGCAGCAGCAGCAGCAGCAGCAGCAGAGTGGTGCAGAGAGAGTCTATACGTTCTGGGAGACGGAAAGCACAGCAATTGGAAGGCATCGAACTCAGTGCTTTTCTTTTAGAGCAGAAAGAAAAACAGACCAAAGTTAGCTGATGCCCACCCACAGAGGGATCATTTAAACTAGCCCTAGCCACGGGAGAATCAAAGATCCTTGTGGTCCAAACTTGAGTGGCCCCAAACCTTGTCACTGAGGACGAAGATGCTCTCACCCTCTAAGTAAACTTGAAAGACAGTCTAGGCCAGAAGGACTGCAACTTGTAGGCTAGTCCTAGTGCTGAACTAGTCTCAGAGACAGTGGACTGGGAAGGCATGCAACATACTGAGACACCATCTGGGGAAGTCAAGGAAGTGCTGGCATCACCCCTACCCAAGCCCCAGGCTGCACACCTCATGGCTGCAAAGGGGACCCCTTCTATCTGCTTGAGGAGAAGAGAGGGAAGAGTGGGGAGGACTTTGTCTTCCATCTTGGACACCAGCTCAGTCACAGCAGGATAGTGTACCAGTCAGAGTCATGAGGCCCCTGTTCCAATCCCTAGCTCCCAGACGACATCTGTAGACATATGCTTGGCCAGAAGAGAACCTGCTGCATGAAGGAAAGTAGCCAATCCTGCTAGCATTCCCTGCTAACTAAAGAGCCCTTGGGCTCTGAATAACCGGCAACCATACCGAGATACTACACCAAGGGCCTTTGTGAGCCTCTCAAACTTACTGGCTTCAAATGAGACTCAGCACATTGCCACCTATGGTGGCTATAGGATAAAACTCTGCTTGAGAAAAGAAGAGGTAAAAGTAAAGGGGACTTTCTTTGTCTTACACCTTAGGTACCAACACTACCACAGAGGGATAGAGCACCAAGCAGGATCTTGGGGTCCCTGATTCTAGGATTTGATTTTGTCTGGCATGTTTAGACCTGCCCTAGGCCAGAAGGGAGTCAGCTGTCCTGAAAGGTAAGTACCAGGGTAGACAGCATTCACCACAACTGACTTAAGTGACCTTGTTCCTTAAGGGAACATTGGTGGTAGTCTGGCAGTACTCCCCATGGCCAAGGGTGGCAGTGGCTATGAGGTCAGGCTCCTTTCTCTTTGAAAAAGAGAGGGATCAATGGACAGTATTGCATCTTGTGGTTTAGGTACCAGGTAGACTTCTAAGGTTTTTGACTCTAGTCCCTGAATCCTGGATGATACTTCTAGACTCACCACAGTCCTAGGAGATCTCACCACCATGAAGGGAAAGACACAGGCCTGGCTAGCTTTGCCACCTCTGATTGTGGAGCACAAGGGCTTAAGAGAACATATGTGGTAGCCAAGGAGTAGATACAACAGGCCTTGAGGAAGACCCAATGCTGTGCTGGCTTCAGGTATGACCCAGCACAATCACAGTGGTGGCGGCCACAGGAGTGCTTGTCTCAGTCTATCCCCAGCTTTAGGTGGCTCAGAACAGAGAGAGACTCTGTATGTTTGGGAGAAAGTAAGGAAAGAGAACAAGAGTCTCCCCCTGGCAATCCAGAGAATTCTCCCAGATCTTGTCCAAGACCATCAAGGTAGTACCTCTATGAGTTTGCAAAAACCACAGCATTACTGGGGTTGGGGTGACCCTAAAGCAAAATCAGCTTATATCACATAACTGAAGTTCTTTCAAATATCTGGAAAGACTTCCCAAGAAAGATGGCTACAAATAAGCCCAGAGAATGAAGACTAAAATAAATACTTAACCCTTCAATTCCCAGACACCAAAGAACATCTACTAGCATTAACACCATCCCAAGAGAACATGACTTGGCCAAATTAACTAAATAGGGCACCAGGGACTAAACCTAAAGAAACAGAGATATGTGACCTTTCAGTCGGATAATTCAAAATAACTGTGTTGAGGAAACTCAAAGAAATTCAAGATAAAAAATAGAATTAATTAGAATTCTATCAGGTAAATTTAACAAAGAGTTTAAAACAATTAAGAATCAAAATTCCAGAGGTAAAAAAAATGCAATTGGCATACTGAAGAATGCATCAGAATGGATCAAGCAGAAGAAAGATTTAATGAGCATGAAGACAGGCTACTTGGAAATATATAGAGGAGACAAAAGAAAAAAGGAATAAAAAAAATAAATCATACCTACAGGATTTAGAAGATAGCCTCAAAAGGGCAAATCTAAGAGTTACTGGACTAAAAGGGAAGGTAGAGAAGGAGATAGAGGTAGAAAGTTTACTCAAAGGGAAAATAACAGACAATGTCCCAAATCTAGAGAAAGATATCAATATCTAAGTACAAGAAGGCTGTAGAGCATGAAGCAGATTTAACTCAAAGAAGACTACCTCAAGGCATTTAATGATTAAACTCCCAAAGTCAAGGATAGAGAAATGATCCTAAAAATAGCAGCAGAAAAGAAACAACTAAATATACAATGGTGCTCCAATACATCTGCCAGCAAACTTTTCAGTGGAAACTTTACAGGCCAGGAGAGAGTGGCGTGACATATTGAAAGTGCTAAAGGAAAAAATAAAACAAAGCTTTTACCCTCAAATAGTATTTCTGGTGAAAATATCCTTCAAACATGAAGGAGAAATAAAGACTTCACAGACAAACAAAAGCTAAAGGATTTCATTAATACCAGACCTGTCCTATAAGGAATGCTAAAGGGAGTACTTCAATCAGAACTACAAGAACATTAATAAACAATAAATAATCAGCTGAAGGTACAAAATTTACTGGTAATAATAAGTACACAGAAAAATACAGAATATAATAACACTATAACTGTGCTGTGCAAACTACTTTTATCCTAAGTAGAAAGACTGAATGATAAAGTAATGAAAAATTGTGACTAAAACAACTTTTCAAGACATAGTCAGTAAAATAAGATGTAAATAGAAACAACAAAATGTCAAAAGCCCAGAAACAAAGTTAAAGTGAGTTTTTGTTAGTTTTCTTTTCTCTTATGTGTTTGTTTATGCAAATAGTGTTAAGTTGCTTTCAGGTTAAAATAATGAGTTACAACGTAGTAATTGTGTGCCTTATGGTAATCTCAAACCAAAAAACATAAAATGGATACACAAGAAAACAAAAACAAGAAACTAAATTGCATCACCAGAATAAATTATATTTACTAGAGAAAGAAAAGAATGAATGAAAGAAGAAAGAAAAGACCCAAAACAACCAGAAAACGAGTAACAAAATGGCAGGAATTAAGTTCTTAATAATAGTAACATTGAATATAAATAGACTAAGCTCTCTAATCAGAAGACATAGAATGGCTGAGTTGATGGAAAAACAAGACTCACTGATGTGTTGCCTACAAGAAACACACTCCACATAAAAAGATACACATCGACTGAAAATAAGTGGATGGAAAAATATATTCCATGCCAATGGACACCAAAAGGAGCAGGAGTCACTAGACTTATATCACACAAAGTACCTTTCAATGCAAAAACTACAAGAAGAGGCAAAGAAAGACACTATATAATGATAAAGGAGTCAATCAGCAAGAGGATATAAAAATTTTAAATATATATGCACCCAGCACTGGAGCACTTAAATGTATAAAGGAAATATAATTAGAGCTAAAAAGAGATGAGTCCCAATATAATAATAGCTGGAGACTACAACACCCCACTTTCAGCATTGGACAGATCTTCCAGACAGAAAATCAACAAAGAAACATCGGACTTAACCTGCACTATAGATGAAATAGCTCTAATAGATATTTACAGAACATTTCATGCAAGAGCTTCAGAACACACATTCTTTTCCTCAGCACATAGGTTATTCTCAAGGATATATGTTAGGTCACAAAACAAGTCTTAAAACATTCAAAAAATGAAATAATATCAAGTGTCTTATCTGACGACAATGGAATAAATCTAGAAATTAATAACAAGAGGAATTTTGAAAGCTATGCAAATACATGGAAATTAAACAGTATTCTCCTGAATCACTACTGGGTCATTAAATAAATTAAAAGGGAAATTGAAAAGTTTCTTGAAATAAGTAATAATGGAAACACAACATACCAAAACCTGTGGGATACAGCAAAAGCAGTACTAACAGGAGAGTGTATACTTATAAGTGCCTACATCAAATAGAAGGAAGAAAACTTCAAATAAGCAATCTAAAGATGCATATAGATTGCATCTTTTCTAGTTTTAAAGAACATAATACCCAATAGGTAGTTTTTCAAGCTTTTCCCTCTTCCTTGCTTTTGGAGTCACTAGTGTCTACTGTTCCCATCTTTATGTTCGTGTGTACTCATTGTTTAGCTCCCAATTATAAGTGAGAACATACAGTGTTTGGTTTTCCATTTCTGCATTAATTCACTTAGGATAATAGCCTCCAGCTTAAAGCCATGTTGCTGCAAAGGAGATGATTTCATTCTTTTTCATCACTCTGTAGTATTCCATGGTGTATATATATCACATTTTCTTTCTTTATCTAGTCCACCATTGATGGGTACCTAGGTTCATTCCATGTCTTTGCTGTTGTGAAGAGTGCTGCACTGAACATGTGAGTGCAGGTGTCTTTTTGGTAAAATGGCTGATTTCCCTTTGGGTATATACCCAGTAATGGGATTGCTGGGTTGAATAGTAATTCTATTTTTAGTGTTTTGAGAAATCTCCAAACAGCTTTTCCTGGGGCTGAACTGATTTACAATTCCCACCAACAGCGTATAAGCATTCCTTTTGTTCTGCAACCTTGCCAACCTATTATTTTTCACTTTTTATAATGGCATTCTAACTTGTGTAAGGTGATTCCTCCTTCTTGTTTTAATTTGCATTTCTCTAATGATTAATGATGTAAAGCATTTTTTTGAGGGGTCTGTGTTTTGGCTGCTTGTATGCCTTCTTTTGAGAGGTGTCTGCTCATGTTCTTGGCTTACTTTTTAATGGCCTCATTAGTGGTGTTGTTGTTGTTGTTGTTAAGTACCTTGTAGATTCTGAATATGACTTCTTTGTCAGGGGCTTAGTTTGCAAATGTTTTCTCCCATTTTGTAGGTTGTCTATTTACTCTTCATAGTTTATTTTGCTTTGCAAAAGTTCTTTATTTTAATTAGATCCATTTCTGTTTTGGTCACATTTTCTTTTCAGGACTTAGAAATTCTTTGCCTAGGCCAATGTCCAGAAGAATACTTCCTAGGTTTTATTCTAGGATTTTTATAGTTTGAAGTCATATATTCAAGTCTTTATTTCATATTGAGTTAATTTTTATATATGGTGAGAGGTGGAGGTTGAATTTCATTTTTCTGTCTATGGTTTGCCAGTTTTCCCAGTACCATTTATTGAATAAGTTATCCTTTCCCATTGTCTTTGTTGACTTTGTTGCAGATTAGTTGGTTGTCAGTGTGCGGCTTTATTTCTGGGTTCTCCATTCTGTTCCATTGGTCTATGCACCTATTTTTGTAACAGTGTCATGCTTTTTTAGGTACAAAGTCTTATAGTATTGTTTGAGGTCAGGTTGTGACACCTTTAGTTTTATCCTTTTTGCTTAGGATTGCTTTGACTATTTGGGCTCTTTTTTTTTTTTTTTTTTTTTGATTCCGTATAAATTTTAGAATAGATTGTTTTTTTCTAATTCTGTGAAGAATAACATTGGTAATTTGATCAGAATTGTGTTGAATCTACAGATTGCTTCAGGCAATATGGACATTTTAACGATACCGATTATTCCAATCAATGAGAATGTAACATTTTTCCGTTTGATTGTGTTCAGTGATTTTTTTCAGCAGTGTTCTGCAGTTCTTGTTGTAGAGAATTTTTTTTTTTTTTTTTTTTTTTTTTTTTTTTTTTTTTTTTACTTCCTTGGTAAGCTGTATCCTAAGTATTTTATTTTTTGTGGCTATTGTAAATGAGATTGCATTCTTGATTTGAATCTCAACTTAAATGTTATTGGTATGTAGAAATGCTACTGACTTTTGTACATTAATTTTGTATCCTGCGACTTTGCTGAAGTTGTTTATCAGGTGTAGGATTTTTTTGGCAGAATCTTTAGAGTTTTCTAGATATAGAATCATATCATTGGCTAAGAAAGAGAAGTTGACTTTCTCATTTTCTATTTGGGTGCCTTTTATTTCTTTTTCTTGACTGATTGCTCTGGTAAGGACTTCCAGTACTGTAACAAATAAGAATGATGAGAATAGACATCGTTATATTGTTCCAGTTCTTAAGGGGAGTAATTCCGACTTTTGCCCATTCAGTATAATATTTATGGGTTTGTTATAGACGGCCCTTATTATTTTAAGTTATGTTTCTTCAATGCCTGGCTTGTTGAGGGTTTTTTATCTTAAAAGAATGTCGCATTTTATTGAGTGTTTTTTCTGCATTTATTGAGATGATCATATGTTTTTCGTTTTTAATTCTGTTTATGTGGCTAATCATATTTATTGACTTTGAACCAATCTTGCATTTCAGGAATAAGGCCCACTTGATTCTGGTTATTTATCCTTTTGATATTGCTGGAACATTCAGTGTGCTAGAATCATGTTGAGGATTTTTGCATCTATGTTTATCATGAATACTGGCCTGTAGTTTTGTTTTTTTATAGTGCCTTTGCCAACTTTTGGTATTAGGATAAACTGGTTACATAGAGAGAGGAATCCTTCCTCCTTTAATTTTAATAGTTTCAGTAAAATTGCTACTGAAATTTTTGTACTCCTGGTAGAATTTGGCTGTGAATCCATCTGCTCTGGAACTTTTTTGGTTCATAGGGTTTTTTATTATAATTATTA
>NW_016814053.1:124777-129954 GCF_001698545.2 Rhinopithecus bieti | reverse complement strand
AGCAATATAAATGGAGCTGGAAGTCATTGTCCTAAGCAATCTAATATAGGAACAGAAAACCAAATACCACATATTGTCACTTATAAGTTGGAGCTAAACAATGAGTACACATGGACACAAAGAAGGGAACAATAGAGACTGGGGACTACTTGAGTTTGGAGGGTGAGAGGAGGATGAAAAACTACCTATGACTAAAACACCAAAAGTAATGGCAACAAAAGCCAAAACAGACAAATGGGATCTAATTAAACTAAGGAGCTTCTGCCCAGCAAAAGAAACTACCATTAGAGTGAACAGGCAACCTACAGAATGGGAGAAACTTTTTGCAGTCTACCCATGTGACAAAGGGCTAATATCAAGAATCTACAAAGAACTTAAACAAATTTACAAGAAAAAAATCAAACAACCCCATCAAAAAGTGGGCGAAAGATATGAACCCAACACTTCTCAAAAGAAGACATTTATGCAGCCAACAGACACATGAAAAAATGCTCATCATCAGTGGCATCAGAGAAATGCAAATCAAAGCTACAATGAGATATCATATCACACCAGTTAGAATTAAAAAGTGCGATCATTAAAAAGTCAGGAAACAACAGGTGCTAGAGAGGATGTGGAGAAATGGGAACACTTTTACATTGTTCATGGGAGTATAAATTAGTTCAGCCATTTTGGAAGACAGTGTGGCATTTCCTCAAGGATCTAGAACTAGAAATACCATTTGATCCACCCATCCTATTACTGGGTATACACTCAAAGGATTGTAAATCATGCTGCTATAAAGACACATGCACACGTGTGTTTATTGTGGCACTATTCACAATAGCAAAGACTTGGAACCAACCCAAATGTCCATCCATGATAGACTGGATTAAGAAAATGTGGCACATATACACCATGGAATACTATGCAGCCATAAAAAAGAATGAGTTCATGTCCTTTGTAGGGACATGGATGAAGCTGGAAACCATCATTCTCAGCAAACTATCGCAAGAACAGAAAACCAAACACCACATGTTATCACTCATAGGTAGGAATTGAACAATGAAAACACTTGGACACAGGAAGGGGAACATCACACACCAGGGCCTGTCATGGGGTCAGGGGAGTGGGGAGGGATAGCATTAGGAGATATACCTAATGTAAATGACGAGTTAATGGGTGCAGCACCCCAACATGGCACATGTATACATATGTAACAAACCTGCAGGTTGTACACAAGTACTCTAGAACTTAAAGTATAATAAAAAAAATTTAAAAAGAGGAAAACTACCTATTGGGTACTATGCTTTCTAACTTGGTGATGAAATAATCTGTACTCCAAACCAATGTAACATGTAATTTACCTGTGTTACAATCCTGTACATGTACCTGTGAGCCTAAAGTAAAAGTTATTTTATTTATTTATTTATTTATTTTTTTATTGAGACGGAGTCTCTCTCTGTCACCCAGGCTGGAGTGCAGTGGCCGGATCTCAGCTCACTGCAAGCTCCGCCTCCCGGGTTTACGCCATTCTCCTGCCTCAGCCTCCCGAGTAGCTGGGACTACAGGCACCCGCCACCTCGCCCGGCTAGTTTTTTGTATTTTAGTAGAGACGGGGTTTCACCATATTAGCCAGGATGGTCTCGATCTCCTGACCTCGTGATCCGCCCGTCTCGGCCTCCCAAAGTGCTGGGATTACAGGCTTGAGCCACCGCGCCCGGCCAAAAGTTATTTTTTTTTTTTTAAATGGAAGTGCTTATTCATTTTCTACTTTTCAAAGAGTTTGTGAAGAATTAGATTTAATTCTTTAAATGTTCTATAGAATTTACTAGTGAAGGTATCTGGGCTTACACTTTGCTTTGTGACAAGTCAGTTAAAAACATCAATCTGGGCTTACACTTTGCTTTGTGACAAGTCAGTTAAAAACATCAATCAGTCTCTTTATTTGTTATAAGTCTATATAGAATCTTTATTTCTTCTCCAGTCATTTTCAGTTAATTTATATTTCCAGGAATTTGTCTATTTTATCTAAGTGTTTTGTTAATTTGGCATACAAACATTGATAATATTTAATTTTTTTATTGTTTCATAGGTTATTGGGGTACAGGTTGTGTTTGAGTACTACTCAGTTCTTTAGTGGTGATTTTGAGATTTTGGTGCACCCATCACCTGAGCAGTATGCACTGCACCCTGTTTGTAGTCTTTTATCCCTCGTCCCCCTCCCTCCCTTCCTCTTAAGTCCCCAAAGTTCATTGTATCATTCTTATGCCTTTGTGTCCTCATAGCTTAGCTCCCACATATCATTGAGAAAATGGGATGTGTTTCCATTTGTTTGTGTCATCTATGATTGCTTTTAGCAGGATTTTGTAGTTTTCCTTGTAGAGGTGTTTCACTTCCTTGGTTAGGTATATTCCCAAGTATTTCATTTTATTTTTTTGCAGCTATTGTAAAAGAGGTTGAGTTATTGACTTGATTTCCCACTTGGTTGCTGGTAGTGTATAGAAGGGCTTGATATAATTTTAATTTTCTTAAATTTATTGAGGCTCATTTTGTGACCTATCTTGAAGAAAGTTCCATGTGCCGTTGAATAGAATGTGTGTTATTCTTTATAGTCTTTTTAGTTATTTAATGTTGAAATTTTTTCTTCCACTCTTGTCTCTCTCTTCTTTCTTTTGGCTCCCTTCTCCTCTGATGTATATATTGTTGTGCTTAATGGTGTTCCACATTTTTCTTAGGCTTTACTCGTTTTTAAATTTTTTTTCTCTTTGCTTAATAATATCTTTTAATATATCTTCAAGCTCCTGATTCTTTACTTCTGCCATCTCAAATTTACTATTGATCATTTTAGCATTTTTTTTCATTTTGAATATGCAGTTTTTGACCCCAGAATTTCCAATTTTCACTTGGCACTTACTTAATAATTTCTTTCTCAATGTTTATATTCTATATTTGATGGGAAATTTTCATCATATCTTCCTTTGTTTTCTTTAGGTTTTTTTTTTTTAAATTATCTGAATATATTTGTAATATCTTCTTTTAAGTTTTCGTTTATAAATTAATCATGAGGGCCCCTTCAAAAACAGTTTGTACTGTCAACATATTTTTTTCTGCCACATTTCCTTGTTTCTTTGCATGTCTTATAAGTTGTGTTGAAAACTGGACATATTTGACAATATGTAAATAAATTTGATAAATTAAAAACAATTTATCAAAACTGAATATAGAAAATTTGAATTACTCTGTATTTATTAAAGGAAGTAAGTTCAAAATTGAAAACCTGTGCACAGATTTTAACCTAAACTCATGGAGTGATTTGCACCAGTTTTGCCTTTCTGTAATGAACAACTAGATAATTTGAAAAATATAATAGCTATTTTCACACACATTCCATCAGCCAATAGATGACTGTGATCATGAAATGAAATAATCAACCAAGGTAAGCATCACTGTAGATCCCATAATCCTGGAGACATTGACAAGATATTAAGAGAATGTTAGATTTACTATTTATCAAAATTAAGTTTTAGAACTCAGATGAGGCCGGGCACGGTGGTTCACACCTGTAATTCCAGCACTTTGGGAGGCCGAGGCAGGTGGATCACAAGGTCAGGAGATCGAGACCATCCTGGCTAACATGGTGAAAACCCATCTCTACTAAAAATACAAAAAATTAGCTGGGCATGGTGGCGGGCGCCTGTAGTCCCAGCTACTAGGGAGGCTGAGGCAGGAGAATGGCGTGAACCCGGGAGGTGGAGCTTGCAGTGAACTGAGATCATGCCATTGCCCTCCAGCCTGGGCAACAGAGCAAGACTCCTCCTCCTCAAAAACAAACAAACAAACAAAATAAAAACCTCAGATGAAATGTAAATGTTTCTTGTAAGACACACATCACACATAGTAACATATTTAATGGTAAAAGACTGAAGTGCTAACTTCTAAAATCGGACTTCTAAAATGAGAAAAATATAATAATATTTGCTCACATTTATTTTATTCAATATTGTACTGAAATACCTAGTTAGTGCAAGGAGGGATGTAATAAAAGGCACATAGTTTGGAAATGAAGCAGTAAAATTGTTTTTATTTGTAATGACATGTTTGTCTACACAGCTGATTCTAACATTTATATAAAAAAGTACAGAGCCTAGAATAACCAAAATAATTTAAAAACAGAAGAACAAAGTTAGAGGTTTTACAGTACTTGATTTCAAGACATAGTATAATGATACAGAATTAAGTAAAGTGTCACCTTGGCATATTGACATAAGACATATAGATCAATGTAACAGAATAGAATCCAGAAACACACACACATGCGATAAACTGATTTTAACATGGATGACAAGGTAATTCAATGTGAGAAGATCATGTTTTCCACAAACTGTGCTAGAACACCTGAGTATTCATATGGAAAAAGAAATGCATTTCAGTATCTACTTCATATTATATGAAAAATTAACCAAAAATGAATCATATACCTAAATGAAAATCTAAAACTATAAAAATCTAGATGGAAATATGGAAGAAATTCTTTGTGAACTCGGAGTCAACAGCAATTTCCTAGGACAAAAAAAGGCCACCCACAAACTAATAACAAAATCAACAAATTGTACTTCATTGAAAAGTCTTCTTCAAAGAGCCACATTAAGAAATGAAAGAGTAATCTAAATAATGACAGAATATATTTAAGCTTCCTATTTCTGAGAAAGTGCCTATCAAAAGATATAAAACCTCTTATAACTCATGAATTAGATAACAGCCAAACAAAAATGGACAAAAGATGTTCAATATTTTTAGTCATCAGCTCAATGCAAAATAAAAAACAACGTTATATCAATTTGAAAGATAAAACTGAAATGATGATGATACCAATTATTCATGAGAATGTGGAGCAAATGGAATTCTCATACATTTCTGATGGAAATGCTAAATGGTATGGCTACTTTGGGAACTAGTTTCCCAATGTATTACAAAGGTACAAATACATTTATCACACAATGCTACCAAGAGATATAAAAGCATGTGACTGCGTGGTAACTTCTATGTAATTGTAGCAATTTGTTCATAAGCCCACAAACTAGAACAGTACATATGCCTACCAACAGGAGAATGAATAAACCAATTGTGGTAACTCATTCAAAGGAATACAGCACAGCATTGAAAAGGAATAACCATATATATATATATATATATAT
>NW_016814053.1:120318-124532 GCF_001698545.2 Rhinopithecus bieti | reverse complement strand
TAATATATAATTTATAAATTATATATTATAAATATATTATAATTTGTTATAAATATTATTATTATTACTGACTAAATTTTGGAACTCATTTTTTGTCTGTTTATGGTGTCTATATCTTCCTGGTTCAATCTTGGGAAGCTGTGTGTTTCTAGGAGTTCATTTCCTATAGATTTTCTGGTTTGCACATATAGTGATGTTCATAGCAATTTCAGAGGATCTTTTGAACTTCTGTGTGATCAGTTGTAATGTCACCTTTGTCATTTCTGATTGTGTTTATTTGAATATTTTCTCTTTTTCTTTGTTATTCTAGCTAGTGGTCTATCAATCTTGCTTATCCCTTCAAAGGGGCAACTTTTCATTTCATTGATTCTTTATATAGTTTTTTTCTCAATTGCATTTAATTATGTTCTGATTTTTGTTATTTCTTTTCTTCTACCAGCATTGAGTTTAATTTTTTCTGTTTTTTTTCTAGTTCCTATGGTTATAATATTAGGTTGTTAATTTGAGATCTTTCTATCTTCTTGATGTAGGTGTTTAGTGCTATAAACGTTTCTCTTAACACTGTTTTTGCGATATCTCATAGGTTTTGGTGTATTGTGTCTCCATTTTCATTTGTTTCTTTGAAGAATTTTTTGATTTCTGCCTTAATATCATTGTTTAGTTTCCATGTGTTTGTGTGATTTTGAAAATTCCTCTTGGTATTGATTTCTAATTGTAGTCCACTGTGGTCAAGAAGATGCTAGGTATAATTTGGTTCCTTTTGAAATTGTTGAGATTCATTATGACTCAGCATGTGGTTACTTAGAATATGTTCTGTGTGCAGATGAGAATGTACATTCTGTGGTTCTTGGGTGAAGTATTCTGTAGATTTCTATTACATCCAATTGTGGAAGTGTCAAATTTTAGTCCAGAATTTCTTTGCTAGTTTTCTGCCTTGGTGATCTAACACTGTCAATGGGGTGTTTAAATCCCTCACTATTATTATGTCGCTGTCTAAGTATTTTCTTAGGTTCAATAGTAATTTTTTTTGAGACAGAATCTCGCTCTCTCACCAAGCTGGAGTGCAGTGGCATGATCTCAGCTCACTGCAACCTCTGCCTCCTGGGTTCAAGTGATTCTCCTGCCTCAGCCTCCTGAATAACTGAGACTACAGGCATGCACCACCATGCCCAGCTAATTTTTGTATTTTTAGTAGAGACGAGGTTTCACCATGTTGGCCAGGATGGTCTTGATCTCTTGACCTTCTGGTCTGCCCACCTGGGCCCCCCAAAGTGCTGTGATTACAGGTGTGAGCCACTGTGCCCTGTCCAGTAGTACTTGTTTTATAAATCTGAGTGGTCCAATATCAGGTGTATATATATTTAAGACAGGTAAGTCCTTTTTGAATTGATCCCTTTATCATTAGGTAATACTCTTCTTTGTTCTTCTTTTAAACTGTTGTTTCTTTGAAGTCTTTTATCTGATTAATAAAACAGCAATCCCTATTCCTGTTCCTTTTTTGAAATAGATCCTTCTCCATTCCTTTACTTTGAGCCTATGGGTGTCATTATGTGTGAGGTAGAACTTCTGAAGACAGAAGAAGTTAGGTCTTCTTATTTTAATCCAATTTGCTACTCTGTGTCTTTTGAGTGGAAGGTTTAGGATACTTATCTTCAATGTTAATATTGATATTTGAGTTTTTGTTCCTGCTGTGGTGTTCTTCATTAGTTGCTGTGTAGTCTCAATTGTATAGTTGCTTTATAGAGTCTGCGGGCTACATACTTAGGTGTGTTTTTGTGGTGGCATGTATCATTCTTTTGAGTCCATGTTTAAAACTCCCTTAAGCATCTCTTGTACAGCTAGCATGGTGGTGACAAGTTCTCTTATAGATTGCTTATCTGGGAAAGGCTATTTCTCCGTTGTTTATAAAGCTTAGTCTGGTGGGCTATGAAATTCTTGGCTGAAATTACTTTTCTTTAAGAATCCAAAAAGTAGGCACCCAATTTCTTCCAGCAGGTACTGTTTCTACTGAAAAGTCCGTTGGTAGTCTGATGGGATTCCCTTTATAGATTACATGGCACATTTGTCTAGTTACATTTAGGATTTTTTCTTTTACATTGACCTTGGAAAGTCTGGTGACTATGTGCCTTGGGGATAGTCATCTTGAATAGTATATTGTAGGAGTTCTCTGGATTTCATGTATCTATGTGTCACCTCTATAGAGAGATTGGGGAAATTTTCCTGGATTATATCCTCAAATATATTTTCAAAATTTCCTACTTTCTCTTCTCTTTCAGGAATGCCAATTAGCCACATACTAGGTTACTTTACGTAATTGCACATTCCTTAGCTTTAGAATAGCTGTCATTAAAAAGTCAAAAAATAACAGATGCTGGTGAGGTTGTAGAGAAAACGGGACACTTATGCACTGCTGGTGGGAATGCAAATTAACTCAGCCACTGTGGTAAACACTTTAGAGATTTATAAAAGAACTTAAATAGAACTACCATTTGACCCAGCAATACCATTATTGGATATATACTCAAAGGAATATAAATCTCAATACCAGAAAGGTACATGCACATGTATGTTAAACACAGCACTATTCACAATATCAAAGATATGGAATCAACCAAGATTCCCATCAAAGTTTGACTGGATAAAGAAAATGAGGTAGACACACCATAGAATAACACACAACCATAAAAAACCAAGATAACATCCTTTGCAGCAATATAAATGGAGCTGGAAGTCATTGTCCTAAGCAATCTAATATAGGAACAGAAAACCAAATACCACATATTGTCACTTATAAGTTGGAGCTAAACAATGAGTACACATGGACACAAAGAAGGGAACAATAGAGACTGGGGACTACTTGAGTTTGGAGGGTGAGAGGAGGATGAAAACTACCTATGACTAAAACACCAAAAGTAATGGCAACAAAAGCCAAAACAGACAAATGGGATCTAATTAAACTAAGGAGCTTCTGCCCAGCAAAAGAAACTACCATTAGAGTGAACAGGCAACCTACAGAATGGGAGAAACTTTTGCAGTCTACCCATGTGACAAAGGGCTAATATCAAGAATCTACAAAGAACTTAAACAAATTTACAAGAAAAAAATCAAACAACCCCATCAAAAGTGGGCGAAAGATATGAACCCAACACTTCTCAAAAGAAGACATTTATGCAGCCAACAGACACATGAAAAAATGCTCATCATCAGTGGCATCAGAGAAATGCAAATCAAAGCTACAATGAGATATCATATCACACCAGTTAGAATTAAAAGTGCGATCATTAAAAGTCAGGAAACAACAGGTGCTAGAGAGGATGTGGAGAAATGGGAACACTTTTACATTGTTCATGGGAGTATAAATTAGTTCAGCCATTTTGGAAGACAGTGTGGCATTTCCTCAAGGATCTAGAACTAGAAATACCATTTGATCCACCCATCCTATTACTGGGTATACACTCAAAGGATTGTAAATCATGCTGCTATAAAGACACATGCACACGTGTGTTTATTGTGGCACTATTCACAATAGCAAAGACTTGGAACCAACCCAAATGTCCATCCATGATAGACTGGATTAAGAAAATGTGGCACATATACACCATGGAATACTATGCAGCCATAAAAAAGAATGAGTTCATGTCCTTTGTAGGGACATGGATGAAGCTGGAAACCATCATTCTCAGCAAACTATCGCAAGAACAGAAAACCAAACACCACATGTTATCACTCATAGGTAGGAATTGAACAATGAAAACACTTGGACACAGGAAGGGGAACATCACACACCAGGGCCTGTCATGGGGTCAGGGGAGTGGGGAGGGATAGCATTAGGAGATATACCTAATGTAAATGACGAGTTAATGGGTGCAGCACCCCAACATGGCACATGTATACATATGTAACAAACCTGCAGGTTGTACACAAGTACTCTAGAACTTAAAGTATAATAAAAAAAATTTAAAAAGAGGAAAACTACCTATTGGGTACTATGCTTTCTAACTTGGTGATGAAATAATCTGTACTCCAAACCAATGTAACATGTAATTTACCTGTGTTACAATCCTGTACATGTACCTGTGAGCCTAAAGTAAAAGTTATTTTATTTATTTATTTATTTATTTTTTTATTGAGACGGAGTCTCTCTCTGTCACCCAGGCTGGAGTGCAGTGGCCGGATCTCAGCTCACTGCAAGCTCCGCCTCCCGGGTTTACGCC
>NW_016814053.1:112100-118474 GCF_001698545.2 Rhinopithecus bieti | reverse complement strand
TGCTGAGCTATAACCAATTCAGTTGTTTCTGGACCTCACTTCCATTTTCTGTACACCACTTTCCTTCTTCTGTACATAAATCTTCCACCACGCAGCTGCACTGACTCAGGAGGCTGCCCAATTCACAAATCATTCTTTGCTCAAACTCTTTTAAATTTAATTTGGCTAAAGCTTTTAACGGTATTTTTCATATTAAAAAATAAACTTTAAAAAATTGCCACATTGTCCTACCTCCCAGTTTTTCAGAGTAAATCAAACAGCACTTTTATAAAACTACTGGAATTGAAACAGCCTTTGCAAAAATTTTAAGTGAGAACATTGTAACAGTGAAAAAGACGTGATCTAACCAACCCCCATCTTGCCTTGAACCTCCAAACTGCCCTTAGGTATTGCTGGGTTTGGGCCAAGCTAACTTTGGGAGAAATTTAGTTTTTAATTTAAATGATAATAGTACTTCCCCAAAAGTAAACCATCTTTTAAAGCTAATAAAAGACCACCAGGTTAGGAGATGAGAGGAGCCTGAATTCTCCTAAGGTGTAAACATAAATGATTACCAGTCACTGCTCCAGAAGTCACAAGATTTTCAACTTCCCCAGTTACTCCTGCAGATGACATCACTATTGTAGAATCTAAGATTGGCCTTTTGAGACGTCTTTTCAGGTTTTTGCATTTCTGACTACCAATGGCTCCACCTGGACCTACCAACCACCTGTGTGCTCCCACCCAGAAGCGGACTTAACACACTAGGACTATTTTCCACACCCCTATTATTACATCCCCAATGAATTAGCTGTACCCATTCCCTTGCCAACCAAACTACCCTTAAAAAACCCTGGCCTCCAAATTTTGAGGGAGGCTGATTTGTTCAATAATAAAAGTCTTCTGTTCAACTGGCTCTGCATGAATTAAACTCTTTCTCTACCGAAATTACCCTGTCTTGATAAATTTGCCTGTGGGCAGCAGGCAAAAGGAACACATTGGGTGGTTACAGAATTGCAAAGTGGTAGACTTATGCCTGAATTTTTAGACTCCGCACGGCACTTAAACATGTGATCTTCTACTTCCCCTTTCCTTCCTTCTGCACCCACTTCAGCCAAATCCTTTCTTTAATTCTGAGGAAACATGGTATTAATGACTCATTAAGGGTTGAGAGTGACTGAGTTCCTTTCACCTCTAAATTTTTATTCTTGGCTCTCTGGGTTGGAATTTTTTTTCTAAAGTACATTTCTATACTGAGTCTTCTGTGCCCTAGTTTCCACACACAGGAGAAACCAAGCTTATTGCTTAATAGTCTGGGTGCTTTGTAGAAATATATATACACACACACGTATATATACACACATATATACATATATATACACACACATAAGTATGTGTGTGTGTGTGTGTATATATATATATATATATATATATAATATAGGTCATATATATAACATAAAAAATGAATGAATCTTAGAAATCATTATGTGTAGTGAAATAAGGCAAAAACAATAAATAGTATACCCTATGATTCTATGTATATAAAGTTCCAGGATAGGTAAAAGTAATGTATAATGATGGAAAGAAATATTGACAGTAGATTAATTAAGGAATAAGGTTGTATTTACAAGAAGTTATGTATTTGTCATAATTGATCTCTACCCACACATTTTACTTGATTATGTTTTCTTGTAAATAAATTATATTGTAACCAAGTAGGTTCTGAATGTAATACATGTCATGAACAAAATACATTCAAATGGAACAAAAGAGAAACCTAAGAAGAGGTAGATCTTTCTCCAGCCTACAGGCAAACATTATAAACAGTTTGGGGTGTATTTTCCCAGAAATATATGTATATGGATACATTTGTAAGAGCACAATTGAATTTTTAAATATCAAAGGCATATTTTATACCTAAAGGAGCATTTATAGATTTCTATAGCAATGTTAATAGAATTGTAAAATTTAAAAAGTCTATTTTCTTTCACTATTTGAAATAGAGAGCAATAACAATGTCTTATTAAGTTTTGCTTCCTCACTGGCTTCATTTTTTAGTTAATTACAGTGCTTTTAATATAATAGTAGGTCAAGGCATAATTGTTAACTCTATAGCATATTAGTCTCTTCAATCTCTCCATCGGGGGATAGAAGAATATATTTTAGAAAAGGAGTGCATGAAATGTAGTAATCAGAACTTGAGAGAGAGCTATTTTAGAAGTTTATGTAGCAAATCGAGATTTTAAAAAACACTCTGCTGTACCAAAATTTTTATATCCTAGCCATTTGATTTCTAAGGGTTATTTTTCCTTTGAAAATTAGTAAGCAAAGTGAAGCATCATAATTTTTACTACTGATTTATATAACCCTGAAAAGTTGATCTATTTTTGGAAGATTAAAGGTAGACCAACAAAATTTTGGTAAATGGTAAGTAATGAGCAGATTTCATCTTATCTGCCTTAAAATGATTTTTTAGCACTAAATCTTCTTGTTATATTCACATGCATATTTAACTGAAGAAAACATGTGATGATGAATATACATTGAAGAGTAGAACCAGTTGTATGTCCAAGGAAAATGCTTCAAATGAATAGGAGAGCAGATCACTCACATTTTATGAATATGAGAAATCTAAGCTATTTTATCTAATTATTTGTTAAATTGCAAAAGTACATTTTTTTTTGTTAAATGTTCCAAGAATATCCTTCTTATTTTTCTTATGTGTATTCATTTTAATTAACAACAAATTGTGCACATCCCTTAGGATTGATGGAACTTTATAAGATTCCATTTACCTAGAACTGCTGACGTAAATGAAACCTGATTACACATCTGATAAATAGGAAAAATTCTCATTTTTTTTTCCTCAGTGATTTTGCTCAGACAGAACTGAGCAGGTTTCATATAATTTCTTTATTTTTTAATGAGTTTCACAGAGGGCTAATTTAAGATGTGGATTCATGAAATAATTTTTAGGGTCACAAAATGGACCATTAATAGAGTCAGAAGTAGACACATATTTCTAGTCTATCAAAATTATCTAAATTACACAATAGCTTGATTCCAATATTGTGTTGTCTCCATTTGTATTAATCTATAGTTGGGATTTTGAAAGCATCAAGACATTGAGTAATATTGCCTTATGTAAAAAAGCAAGTTCACTTTACATGAAAAGTAATGTCTAAATTAGGCATTCATCATTGTTGGCCATCTTCAAACATTATTTTGGTGAATATATTATTCACCAAAATATATTACTGGTAAAACTGTTACTGGTGAATATATTACTGGTGAATATGTTACTGATGAAACTTTGAATGGATTGGTGAACTTTCTGTGATTTGAACAGAAGCAGACACTGACTGTTGAAAGAATAAAGTATGGCTTACATGACAAGAGTGAGACCTATTGGGGAGGCTTGGGAATTGCAGATAAAAAGTAGGTTGCGGAGCATATATGAGGAATTCATCATAGAATAGACTACTGCATAGAGGTGAGTCTTCCGACAGAATCAGGACACAGCCTATAAATCTCAATATGAATCTCAGTGGGCACAACATCCAATGTTTTGTATTCCATATCCATCCAGATTTTTCATCTTTTTTGCATCAAAATGTTGAGAAATAAAATGGAAATTTGTATTTTTATCTGAAGTGTTTTCATCAATATCATGTTTGAAATTATGATGGAAGTATTTTATAGGATGAAATTATATTAAGAACACTTAATTTTAAATAAAGTTCCTTTAAATCTAATCTGCAGTAGATACTATATTCACTTTCTAGTTAATGATAAAGTACAAACTCCCATATTACTCTGTCATAGATGGTAAACTATTTTACCATGATTAGAAATTACTTTTAATTCTTATAATTTTATTAGCATTTTCATCCACAATTGTAATAATCTTGTATTTAAATATTATGATATTTTACTACATACAAGCACTTCTTTCTGAATATGGCAAAAGACTTATTTCACTGTACATTTAAAATACTGAACTTGATAAATAATAAAGTTGCCATTTAAAAGAATTCATCTCAAAATTAGGGAGAATCAATAAAAGAAAATGATGACTGAACAAAATATCTTCTCAAAATGATTGCCACTCTTGCTTCATGTTAGAATTCATTGGAAGATACATTAATATTATAAACAGTATCTTTTCTTTTTCTAAGCACAAAACAACTGGACTTGCTCTTTTCAACGATGACTGTTCTGTGTTTGGAAATGATCACAACTGGACTTTTCTCAGGAATAAGCCCACACACTAGAAAACATAAATTAATGATCCTCCTGCGAAAAACCCCGAGAATGCTGTATTTCTCTCTTGGCCCTTCTCTGGCGTGACACCTAATGGTCTCTTGCTATCTATTGTTTGCACCTTGAAGAAATAAGATTATTTATGCCAGCCTTGCAAATAAGTACATAGCAATTTATCAGCACAGAATTGTTTTGTCAGCCCGTCTTATCCCATTGTTTTGCCAGCTAATGAACAATAACTTATTTTACCTTAGTAACCTAGCATAAATCACTGGTTGTTCTCAACCAATGTCAGTAGCAGTATCATCAAAGTTGATAGCATATAGTCTAAACAGGAAAGTCTAAGTAAAGTAGAATAATATTAGCATTTATTTTTTAAAAATAATATAGGCATTCTGCCCATAAAGTTCTGTGCCATTTTGGTCTATATAATATCAAATACTCTTTTACATGCAATTGAATCTGGCATATTGATCCTATGAATTTTTTTTCTCTTCTCCTTCCCAAAACTTCACTAAAACGACGTTGTTTTTTTAAAGCAAATTCTGGTTTCCAAACCAACATGTAAGAGAGAAGCTCAAAGTTACCATTGCATCCTAACAAAAAGATGAATAAACAGAAAACTCAACAACTTTTCGTAGATTTTTCAGAGACATGTGGTCACAGGGCAAAACACTGCTCCCTGCCACACTGGAGAGACCTATCAACGAATAGTCACAGCTTGCTGGCGCAGAAACCCGCGAACACAAACATCTGCAGGAACCAGCACTGAGGTACGGAAACCTGAACTATAACTGGTGAATTGCTGGAGGCTCAGAGTGGGCAAGTCTGAGACATAAAAAATTCAGGGTGACCTAGTCATCAGGGTCCCACACTTTTGTAAGTTTTATCTCCAGAAGCTTGACTAAGTTCTCATAATAAATACTGAAGAAAAATCCTCCTATGCTTTTGGCAGAGGGAGAAGAAAAGGAACCATCTGGAATAAGCCAGAGTATTCTGTTGTTTTTAAATGGTCTCCCCTCAAGAGAAGCTATTTGACCAAAACCTAACCTGCTGGGGTCTATCAGAGCCTTACTTGCATGGGGAAAGGAAATATCCAGATCCAGCCCCCTCTAGCCATCCATCCTAACTAAAGGATGGGGAGACACTGAAAACATGTGTGACATTCACAATCCTGAGGTACAGGCTCACTGAAAGAATGATGCCTATTCATGGAACCACAGAATGCTTTCCCTCCCTCCACACTTTACCAATACGTTAGTAACTAAAATGCTAAGGGCTCTACTGGGTAAAATAAACAGCATGCAAGATCTGATGCACCATCTGAAGGTGAAATCTTCATCTGAAGGTGAATTTTCAGAAATCTGAAAATTCTAAAAAAGAAACATAAAACTTGCTAGAGACTTAAAAAACACTGTAACAGAAATGAATGCTTTTTCTAGGTTTATTGGTAGACTGCATGTGGCTGAAGAGAGAAACGTTAAGCTTAAAAATATTGCAATAGAAATTGCCAATACCGAAAAGAGAAAAAAGGGCCAAAGAAAAATCAGACCAGAATATCCAAGAACTATGGGGCAACTATAAAAGGTGTAACATACATGTAATGGAAATGCTAAAAGAAGAGAAGAAGAACAGAAGAAATATTTCAATTAATGTCAGACATGAAACCACGGATTAGAGAACACTGAGCAGGATAAATACCAAAAATACTGTACACCTAGGCATATCATTTTCAAACTACAGAAAATTAAAAATAAATTTAAAAAATCCCTGAAAGAAACCAAGGACAAACAAATCACCTTAAGTATAGGGGAGCAAAGATAAGAAATACATCTCTCTTCTTATCAGAAACTGTGCAAGCTAGCAAGAAGATAGAGGAACAAACTATGTAAAGCATTGAAAGAAAAACTTCTAAAACTAGAATTCTGTACTCTGCAAAATTATTCTTTGCAGGAAATATAAACTTTCTCTGACAAACAAAAATTTAAGGAATTTATTGCCAGTAGACCTGCCTTGCAAGAAATGATAAAAGAAGTTCTAAATTCTAAACTCAGATCTACATAAAGAAAGGGAGAGCATAAGAGAAGGAGTAAGTAAAGGTAAAATCAAAACATTTTGTTATTTATTTTGTT
>NW_016814053.1:86600-111903 GCF_001698545.2 Rhinopithecus bieti | reverse complement strand
CTTTTTTCAAAATAATAGAAATAATGTAGTAAATTACTTTACATATATGTATATATAAATAACTGTTTATTCTAATATATAAGTGAAATGTAGGACAGCACTGCTAGAAGAAATAGGAAGAAAGGAATATTTTGTTATTATAAGGTACTCATGTTATTTTTGAAGTAGTATAGTTTTATTTGAAAGTGGACTAAATTATCAATGCATATTGCAAACTGTAGGGTTACTATTTTTAAAAGTTAATAAAAGGAAGGATGATTAATGTGCTAATAAAAGAAAGAAAATTAAATTATATAAATGTTTAATTGAAGCCATAAGAGGTAAGAAAAGTGTAGAAAAAATAGTAAACAAGGAAAAGAGTAACAAATAGAAAACACAAATAAATATATTAATTCAACTACATTACAATAATTACTTTAAGTTTCAGTAGTCTAAATACACCAATTAAAAGAGAGACATACTGTCAGACTAGATCAAGAAATAACACCCAATTATTTTGCCTACAAGAAAGACTTACACAGATTCAAAGTATTGGATGGAGAAAGATGCCATGCCAACATAAATTAAAAGAAAGTAAGAGTAGTTATATTAATTTCCAACATCAGACTTCAGACAAAGGGCAGTTATCAGGGATAAAGAGGGACATTACATGATGAGAAAGGGGTCAATTCTCCATGAAGTCGTAATAGTCCTTAACAGGTGTATGTCTAACAATGGAGTGTTATTAGTACATTTGGGTTGCTATAACAAAAATATCACTGACTAAGAGGCTTATAAACAACAGAAATTTATTTCTTACAGTTCTGGATACTAGGATGTTGAAGATCATGGCACCAGCAGATTTGGTGTTTGGGGAGGGCCTGTTTCCTGGCTCATAGATAGCTGTCTTCTCTCCATAATCTCATGTGGTAGGAGGGGCAAAGGATCTCTCTGGAGTTTTTAAAATAAGAATACTAATTTTACCCATGAGGGCTCCACCTTCAAGACCTAATCACATCACAAAGCCCAACTCCTTCTGCCATCACTGATGATCAATTAATTGATCAATCAATAGATGATAGATAGATGGATAGGTAAGAGGGTAATTATGGGGGAATTGGCTCACACTACTATGAAGGCTAAGAGGTCCCATGCTACACTGTTTATAAGGTAGAGAAGCAGGCATTCTGGTAGTGTGGCTTGGTCCAAGTCCAAAGACCTCAGAACCAGGAAAGCCAATGGTATAACTCTTAATCCAAGTCTAAAGACCTGGGAACCTGGGGAACCACTGGTGCATCTCCCAGTGTCAAAAAGCCAGAGAACCTGGATTTCTGATGTTCAAGGGTGGGGAGAAAAGTATCTTGGCTCTAGAAGAGAGAAAGAGAGAATTTGTCTTTCAGTTGCCTTTTCATTCTATCCAGGCCCTCAGCCTATTGGATGGTGCCTGTCCACATTGTGTGAGAGCAGATGTTCTTTACTCAGTCCACTGATTCAAATTTCAGTCTCTTTTCAGAAACACCCTCACAGACATACCCAGAAATAATCCTTTACAAGCTATTTGGGCATCTCTTAATTCAGTCAAGTTGACACCTAAAATTAACCATCACAATCATATTGGGGATTATAATTCAACATATGAATTTGGAGGGAACAAAAGTATTGTCTATAGCAGTATATATAACTGAGATAAAAACTGCTTGAACTTCAAGGAGAAATAGATGACTCTACTGTCATAATTGGGAACTTAAACACCCTTGAATCAGAATGGGCAGATCCAAAATGCAGAACATCAGTAAGGACATAGTTAACACCACTGTCAGACAACAGGATGTAATAAACTTCTATTTATTTATTTATTTATTTATTTATTTATTTATTTATTTATATGACAGAGTCTCACTCTGTCACCTAGGCTGGCAAAATCTCAGCTCACTGCAACCTCTGCCTCTCAGGTTCAAGTGATTCTCCTGCCTCATCCTCCCCAGTAGCTGGGTTTACAGGCACGCGCCACCACGGCTGGCTAATTTTTATATTTTTGGTAGAGATGGGTTTTCACCATGTTAGACAGGCTGATCTTGAACTCCTGACCTCAAGTGATCTGCCTGCCTCAGCCTCCCAAAGTGACAGGAGTACAGGCGTGAGCCACTGCACCCGGCCAGGATGTAATAGAGTTATATAGACTACTTTATCCAACAACAGCACAATACACATTTTTCTGAAGCTCACATAGGAGATTCACCAGGACAGACCCCACTCTGAGTCATAAAACACAACCTTAACCAATGTAAAATATTGGTAATCATGCAGTGCCTGCTTTAAGACCACAATCAAATGCTGCTAGAAATGAATAATAGAAAGATAGCTGGAGAATCCCAAAGTACTTAGATATTAAATAATAAACTTGTAAATAACATATAGGTCAAAAATAATCTCAAAGGAAATTAAAATATACTTTGAACTAAATGAAAATGAAACTAAAAATTAAAATTTGTGTAACACAGTGAAACCAGTGCTTAAAGGAGAATTTATGGCACTGGATATATATGTTTAAAAAAGAAGAAATATCTAAATAACCTAAGTTTTCACCTTAGTAAACTAGAAAGGGAAGACCAAATTAAGTCCAAAGTAAGCAGAAAAAAGGAAATAATACAAATTTAGAACAAAAATCAATAAGATTTAAAACAAGAAATCAATAGAGAAAATCAATAAAATCAAAAGCTGCTTCTTTGATAAAATCAATAAGCCATAGCCAGGCTAAGTAAGAAAAGCAGAGAGGACACAAATTACTAATATCAGAAGTGAAAGGAGGACATCAATATAGATCCCAAGAGCATTAAAAGGATAATAAAGAAATACTATGAACAACTCTATGCCTACAAATTTAATAACTATGGTAAATGGACCAATTCTTTGAAAGACACAATCTGCCAAAACTCACACCAGAAGGAATAGATATTCTGAATAGGCTTTTATCTATTAAGTAAATTGAATTAATGATTAATAACTTTTCAAAACAGAAAGCACAAGGCCCAGATGGATTTACATGTGAATTCCGTCAAACATTTAGCATATTATACCAATTTTCAGCCATCTCTTTCAGAAGCTAGAAGCAGGCCAGTTATGGTACCTTATGTCTGTAATCCTATAACTTTGGGAGGCTGAGACAGAAGAATTGCTTTAGCCCAGGAGTTCAAGACCAGTCCAAGAAACACAGCGAGACCTCATGTCTACTAATAATTAAAATATTAGCCGGGCATGAAGGGTGGCATGTGCCTGTAGTCCTGGTTACTCAGGAGGCTGGACAGGAGGATCGCTTGAACACAGGCGGTCAAGGCTGCAGTGCACTCCAACCTGAGCAAGAGTGAGACCTTGTCTCTAAATTAAAAAAGAAAAAAGAATAAGAAGAAGATAGAAGCAGAAGAAATACTTCCTAACCCATTCTCTGAGGCCAGTATTACCTTAATATCAAAACCATACAGAGACAAAATAAGAAAAGAAAACCACAATCTGATATCTCTCATGAACATAAATGCAAGAACCTCCAACAAAATGTTAGCAAATTAAATTCAATAGCATATAAACATAGTACATGACCAAGTGGAATTTATTCCAGGTATGCATGACAGGTTCAACATTCAAATTAATGTAAACCATCATATCAATAGACTAAGAAGAAGTGTCACATGGATAATATTGATACATACAGGAAAAGCATTTGACAAAATCAAACACCCATTAATGATAAAAACTCTCAGTAGAGAGAAGAAATAGAGGAGAACTCCTTTACTCCATGAAAACATATTCAAAAGTGTACAACTAGCATCATACTTAATGGTGAGAAACTTGATGTTTTCCCAGTAAGATCAGGAGCAAAGCATGATGTCCCCTCTCACCACTTGTTTTCAACATCATACTGGAAGTCCTAGCTAATCCAGTAAGGCAAGAAAATGAAATAAAAGGTATACAGGTTAGGAAGGAAGCAATAACTCTGTTTTTGTTCACAGATGACATGATTACGCCGAAAATGAAAAATAATTTACAAAATTAAAAAAACGGTACTAATATGACATCACAGCATTAAAGGTTGAAGGAAAAGGTTAATACAATAAAAGCCAGTAGCTTTAGTATATATCAACAATGAACAAGTATAATTTGAAATTAAAATGAAAGACACTTTATATTACAGCTCCCCAAAATGAAATGCTTGGATAAAAATCTAACAAAATATGTGCATGGAAAACTACAAAATTGTGATGAATGAAATAAAAAAAGAACTAAATAAATGGAGCTATTTCATGTTCATAAGTCTGAAGACTCAACATTGTCATGATGTCGTTTCTTTTCAACTTGTTCTATATATTCAATGCAATCTTCATTAAAATTCCAGCAAATAATTACATGCCTATTGGTAAACCATTTCTAAACTTTATATATAAAGTCAAATGACCCAGAACAGCCAACATAATATTGAAAGAGAATAAAAACATGGAAAGACTTAATACTACTCAACTTCAAGACATACTATAAAACTACTATAATCAAGGCAGTGAAAAAATGGTAAAAGAATACACAAATAAATCAATGGAACAAAATAGATGGTCCAGAAATAGACCACATAAATATAGTAAACTGATATTTGACAAGGAAGCAAATGTAGTACAATGGAAAAAGACAGTCTTTATAACAAACGGTACTAGAATGACCAGACATCCATATGCAAAAAAAGTAATTAATACAAACACAGACCTTATATCCTTCACAAAAATTAAAAGTTGATTATAGACCTAAGTGTAAAATGCAAAACCATAAAACTTCTACAAGATAATATAGGAAAACATCCTAGATGACCTTTTTAGATAACAACACTAAAGATATGCTTCATGAAAATTTATATGTTGGACTTCATTAAAATTATTATTTCCCACTCTGCAGAAGACATTGTTAAAAGGATGAAAAAAGAGGCCATGGACTAGGAGAAACTATTTGCAAAACCAGCTAAAGGACTGTCATACAAAATATACAAAGACCTCTTAGAACTTAATAAGAACACAAACAACCTGATTTTTTAGAAAATCCTTAACAGAAGTCTCACCAAAGAAGATACACAGATGGCAAATAGGTATATGAAAAGATGTTCCACATTAAACGTCGTCAGGAAAATGCTGATTTAAATGATGAGACATCACTACACACCTATTAGAATGGCCAAAATCCAGGACACTGACAACACCTAATGCTGGCAAGCATGAGGAGCAACAGGAACTCTCATTCGTTGCCGGTGGGAATGCAAAATGGTACAGCCGGTTTGGAAGACAATTTGGCGGTTTCTCACAAAACTTAATATCCTTTGACCATAAGTTCCTGCAGTCATGCTCCTCAGTATTTACCCAAAGGAGTCGAAAACATATGCCCACATGAAAACCCACATATGGATGTTTATAGCAGCTTTATATAATTGACAATAGTTGGAAGCAACCAAGATGTTCTTTGGGAGGTGAAAAAATAAATAAACTGTGGTGCATCCAGGCAGTAGAATAGTATTCATTGATAAAAGAAATGTGCTGTGAAGTTATGAAAACACATGGAAGAAATTTAAATGTATATTTCTTAATGAAAGAAGCCAATCTGAAAAGGCTAAATACTGTATGATTTCAATTATATGACATTTGGGAAAAGGCAACATTTTGGAGGCAGTGAAAAAATCATTGACTGCCAGGGGTTAGCAGGTAGGGAGGGATGAATAGGTGGAACATAGAGGATTTTCAAAACAATAGAGCTATTCTGTATGATACTATTGTGGTGGATGCGTGTCATTATACACTTGTCCCAAACCCATGAAATACAGACGAAAAGCAGACTCTAGTATAAACTATGAACTCTGGGTGGTAATAATGTGTGTCAATATGTGTGTCAATCATTGGCTGCCAGGGGTTAGCACGTAGGGAGGGATGAATAGGTGGAGCATAGATGATTTTCAAAACAATAAAGCTATTCTGTATGATGTTATTGTGGTGGATGCGTGTCATTATACACTTGTTCCAAACCTATGAAATACACACCAAAAGCAGACTCTAGTATAAACTATGAACTCTGGGTGGTAATAATGTGTATCAGTGTAGGGTCATCAATGGTAACATTTATACCTCTTTTGTGGGGATATTGAAAATGGGTGAGGCTATGCATATGTGGGGACACTGGGTTTTGAGAGATCTTTGTACCTTCCTTTCATTTTTACGTGAACCCTAAAGTACTCTAAAAAATAAAGTGTATTAATAAGAAGAAAGAAAAAAGTATTAGACTAAGATCAGGGAACAGAAGAGATGATAACATACTGGAAATTATAGAGAGGATGGACACATTTATAATGGCTTAGCAAATCACAGACCAGCTAAACATTAAGCAAGCTCTGGTAACTGTGTTGGGCGGGTGGAGACAACATAAATCAGGCTCTTCGGGAACCTTATATCCAGGAAGGCTATAATGTCCACTTCTTGAAGTATATTACAGTGGTCACAAGGGAAAGATGGTTTGAATAATGTTAGAATCCAATGTACATGTAGGTGTTAGATAACCATACATTCCTTCTCTCAAAATGATGATTTTCTAGAGATGTGAAACCATATAAATGGACTTGAGACAACAATCAGGGCTGAAGGTGGAGGTAAATCACAATTTAAAAGAATATTGTTACATAGTTATCTTCATAATAAACAATAAAACTATCACACTCTGGGTTTCTTATTATATTCCTATTCTTTTGCTGGATATGCAAGCAAAGAAATCAGGGTTTTTGTTTGCTCCACAGCCTGAGGGCAGCAAGGGAAGTTACCACTGCAGTGACAGTGGCAGAGATATCACTTGTCTCTTGGAATTCTCCCTCAGAGAAATGCAGAGCCACCATCAATTGAAGGGATTAGGAGGTGGATAAGGCAGTCGCATTGGAGGCCCAGGTGAGGAGCAGCAGGGGCAGGGACCCATGCTGAAAACAAGGCAGCTGCAGGTCTGCTGGAAGCCCGCAACAGTTCTTGGACTCTTTGCTCCCTCCACAGCCTGAGGACAATAGGGGCAGAAGTGCAGCTGGCCTGTTGGTTACCTCTGGGAGCTTTCTCTCAGAGAAATGGAGAGCTGAGACCAGCCAGCATGCTCAGGTATGGGTAGAGTGGCTGAGCTGGCATTCCAGGCTAGTAGGCCTTGCCTGGCAAAACAATTTACAGATTCAATGCTATTCCTATCAAACTACTAACTACATTTTTCACAGAATTAGAAAAAAAGAGAAAAAACAATCCTAAACCCACTTGGAACCAAAAATGAGCCAAAATAACCAAAGCAATCCTAAACTAAAAGAATAAAGCCAGAGACATCACATTACCAGACTTCAAAGTTATGCTACATGGCTACAGTAACCAAATCTGCATGGTACTGGAACAAAAACAGACACAAAGACCAATGTAATAGAATGGAAAACTCAGAAATAAAGCCAAATACCCACAACATCTTCTTCAACAAGGCAGACAAAAACAAGCAATGGGGAAAGGACTCTCTATTCAACAGATGGTTCTGGGATAACTGGCTAGCCATATGCAGAAGATAAAAACCCGACTCCTTTTTTTCACCATATACAAAATTCAACTCAAGATGGAGTAAAGATTTAAATATAAACCCAAAACTATAAAAACTCTAAAAGAAAACCTATGAAATACCATTCTGGACATCAGTCCTGGCAAAAATGTCATGATGAAGACACCAAAAGTAATTGCAACAAAAACAGAAATTGGCAAATGTGACCTAATTAAACTAAAGAGCTTCTGCACGGTAAAGGAAATTACCAACAGAGTAAACAGACAACCTACAGGAAGGGAGAAAATATTTGCAAACTATTCATCCAATGAGGCTCTAATATCCAGAATCTACAAGGAACTTAAACATATTAACAAGCGAAAAACAACTCCATTAAAAAATAGACAAAGGACATAAACAGACACTTCTCAAAAGAAGACATTAATCCTGGCAGCAAGCATATGAAAAAATGCTCAACATCACTAATTATTAGAAAATACATATAAAACCACAATGAAATACTATCTCACACCAGTCAGAATGGCTATTACTAAAAAGTGAAAAATATAAGATAGGGTGACAAGGTTATGGGGAAAAGGGAATGCTTATTCACTGCTGGTGCAAATGTAAATGATTTCAGTCATTGTGGAAAGCAGTTTGGAGATTTCTCAAAAAACTCAGAACTACCATTTGACCCAGAAACCTGTTACTAGGTATATACTCAAAGGAATACAAATGGCTCTACCATAAAGATACATGCATGCATATATTCACTGAAGCATTATTAACAATAGCAAGGACATAGAATCAACCAAGATGCCAATGATTCAATGGTGGACTAAAGAAAATGTGATATATATACATTGTGGAATACCATGCAGCCATAAAAAAAGAATGAAACTTTATTCTTTGCAGCATCATAGATGCAGCTGGAGGCCATGATTCTAAGTGAATTAACAGAGGAACAGAAAACCAAATACTGTGTGTTCTGTTTCATAAGTGGGAGCTAAACATTGAGCCATTGAGTTCACATGGACACGAAGAAGGGAACGATAAATACTGGAGCCTACCTGGGACTGGAGAATTGGAGGACGGTGAGGATTGAAAAACTACCTAGTGGCTACTACACTCATGACCTCAGTAATAATGTACACCAAACCCCCATGACATGCAATTTACCTATGTGACAAACCTGCACGTGTGCCCCATGAACCTAAAATAAAAGTTGGAAAGCAAAAACAAAGTTACTTGCATTTGGGTATTTTCTTGTTTGCACCAAAGTATCCTGATGGATATAGAATGTTTATCAGTCATTTATAAGTTTGTTAGCCATTTGTAAGTCAGTACTTGACAAATCTGCTTCGATATATTTTGCTTCCACAGGTAATGAGAAATTTGAGAAAGGTACCAAGACTTGATTTAAGTCACACTGTTACTCCATCAAAGTAGATTTTTTCATTCAAGTGTTTCTTTTCATTCAAATTTCTTTCTTTTTCTTTTCCCTGGATCACCTCTGGAAGAATTAAAAGAAGCAAAAAAAAAATGACAAAATCCAATGATAAGAAATAAAAAAATGGTTTGGGTTTGGATAATCCACAAACTGCACAATACATCTTGGAATAATTAAGTTGATTATCGTTCAGAAATGGTTTAGCTTCAGATATTCCTCTCTGTGTATTCCATATATTTGCATATGCTTTCAATATAAATCAAACCCAAACTGTTAGGCAGAAATATGTTTACCCACTAGATTTTGTCATTTTATTAGGGACTCTGAAGGCTTTCCTGAATTCATAGAATTTTAAAATAATTTAGGCATTTCCCAGAGATTCCTGGAATGGAGTGGACACTAGTGGAAACACTAGTATGCATATAGAAATGTTGATGAGTATAAAAAATTTACAGTTTGAATTTAAATGTTCAGATATGTAGCAATATGGACAAATTAAAGTGCCTTAATTTTCCTATTTTCAGAAATTAAGAAACAATGGGAATGTGACACTCTCACAGTTAATATACACATTGCATTGTATTTTCAATTTAGACTGTCTGTGTGCCATACAGATATGTGGCCTCTACTTTCAGGTGTCAAATTTCACATTATTAACACCTTCCCCACTGAATCTTCTTTTCAAAGTGCAGTCTGCTGATACCTCTGCCCAGCAAATCTAGCTCTTGGGTCTGCTTTACTTTGATTAATAAATGGGCAACACATTGTCTAGCATTCTCAAGATGTGAATTCCAAGTACGGCTTTAGTAGAGAATATGGGTCTTGAACTTACACAAACTTGTGCAGACTTGTTCAGATCACTTCACTAATGGCATTGGAGTTCCTCAGGGTTATCATAGGCTATGCTCTTTTCTCACATTGTCTTTTCATAGATGATTAAATCAATTTCCCATAGCTTTAAAAACTTATTATAACTTGACAATTCTTGAATTATCACCAGGCCAGCCATCTCTTCTGAACTCCAAGTTCAGAAGCAAGTATAGATACTTGCTTTTTGACATTTCCACTTGAATGCTCCATTGGCATCTCACATTTTTAATGTTCCAAAACTGAACTCTTATTTTCTTTTGTAATAACATTTTTGACACTTTTCATTTTCCTGGCTGTCCACGTCAGAAACATGAAAATTATCCAGATACCTCCCTTCTTCCCATTTTCCACATCTAATTAAACTCACATCCTACCAAAGCTTTCTCCTGATGTTTTCTTATGCTACCTTTGTCTAAGTCACTATCATCTTTTGCTATGACTTATTGTAAATATAAATCTGACCACAGAAATGCCTTGAGAAAACTGAATGCTTCCAATTGCTCATAAGATGAAATTTAAAATGATTAATAAAACATACAGGCTGGGCGTGGTGGCTCACGCCTGTAATTCCAGCACTTTGGGAGGCCTAGGCAGGTGGATCACCTGAGGTCAGCAGTTAGAGACCAGCCTAACCAATGTGGTGAAACCCTATCTCTACCAAAAAATACAAAAATTAGCTGGGTCTGGTGGCGGGCACCTGTAGTCCTGGCTACTCAGGAGGCGGAGACAGGAGAATTACTTCAACCTAGGAGGCATAGATTGCAGCGAGCCCAGATCACACTACTGCACTCCAGCCTGGGTGACAGAGCGAGATTCCGTCTCAAAAACAAGCAAACAAACAAATAACAACGATATACATACAAAGCTCTGCATAATGGATTGTGTAACTTCTGTCACCACTCTAATTTTGTCGTATATTTTTGCCACACTGATTTGCATTTTTTCCTGCTTCTCTTAACATGACATGTTTCTTACTTTCCACCCTGAGAGACTTCATGTATGTTGTTCTCTCCTCCCAATTTCCTACTTTATTCTCTGCATCTAATCACCATGCCTGACTTCATCCTACATAACAAGCAAGTTTCCATTTAAGTGTCATTTGCTTAGGAAGGTCTCATGTTTTGTCTAACTTACCAGCAACCTTGATTAGATTATCTTCTCCTATGGTATTTCCTAGGACACTAGATTTTTATTCATGATAAAATATTTAATAATATATATTATCTAGAGTTTGTTTACAGAGTCAGCTTTTGAGAGAAAATCTCTGTAATCCAAATTATGTTTTGAAATGCCTTAGGAAGGTGTAATATTGGAGGCCAATACGTCCAAGTAGGTCGTTCCTCCAAGAATGATACAAATGACTGTTTCTTTTGACCTGCCTTCTGTGAAGCATTTATGATGAAGTGGTGTATAAATAAAAAATGGTATCTTTAGACACTAGACATGCATTCTATATTACTGAAGGCCCTCAGAAACAGAATCTAAGAGAAGATCAGTTTCCCACAATTTACACTTTCTAATCCCTGCACACCAGACAGTATGTGATTGGCTAAACTATTTATGCATATGATTCAATTCTAAGGATGGGCTAATGAAAAGCGTGCCATATTTCATTTCTTCAGTACATGTGATTTCATTAAGAAACTGCCCTCAAACTTTGCATTCGATGTTGAGACTAATAATGCCACACACACACCAAAAGGTATGAAAAGGTTTATCACTCACATAATAAGTGTTTCTGGAGGGAACAGTGTGACTCCCAACTAGGTCTGAAAATGTCTTGAGAGAGAAAGAAAACCTGACAGGCTTGGGGTACTGATGGCGTTTAAGAGGTGGAGCTTGGGTGAGGGATCTAGTATGTGGCTTGAATGTCACGTGAGTGCCAAAGGAGAGGGCACACGGGCTTTCTTAGCTTGCTCAGATGTAGGGTAGAGAGAAAAGGGAAGTGAGACTTAAAAGCTGTACCAGTCAAACATAAAAAATGGAACCACATTATTTAAATGATGAAGCTATTAATAAAAGGGTGAATAATAAAATGGTTTTACATTTGCCCCATTAGAATGTTTGCTTTTGCTTCTTTTCCTCCCTTCTCTTCCTCCCCAGCCCAGGCTTTCTCTTTGCTGTTTGCATGTTTGGTCCTATTAACCCAGGATACTTGTTAAACTAATTTTCAAATTTGGTACCTCCTGGAATCTGCAGGTAATGGGAGTTCAAACCAAACAGCCACAGGAGGGCTAACCTTTGGCTGTAGACATGGTTAAATTTTTCCACCCAGCTTTCAAACAATTTTCCTCATTATCTTGTAGCTATTAAGCAAACATGAACCTTTCACTGAAAGTGTAGTCTTTCAGTGTCCTGGGTTTACATAGTGGTCTCAATTTCAACTCCCCACCTTACTTCTGTTTCTTGAGTATCTTCTAAAACCCAAGACTCTAGATTCTTAAAACTGGCAAGAACCATCAAGAAATCAGGGTTTCAGGACCTACCTACGCTTATTTTCTTATAGCCTCTTTATTTTTTAAAAAATTCCTGGTCATTTAGATAATGTGTGTCTATTATTTTGAAAATTTTTCCAAGTTTGAATTCGTTTTCAGGACATTTATTTCACAATAATATTAGAAATGAATATTAAAGCCTTTCATTTACATTCCATTCTCTACTTAAACCAAATAGGTACATTTTAACAAGACCTTAATATTTGTTTTGTATATAAGAAGAAGTGTCAGATTCTGGTAGAAATAGAAGTTGAATATTCCAACTCAGAGTGCTCATAGAGCATGGATATGTGCATATGTATGCGAATACTTATGAAATATTATCTTTGTCCTGCAATTTACATAATTGGCAAGACAATCTTCGGATTTTTTGCTTCACTGTAGGATTATGAGGAATGACAATATGCAATGTATAAAAAAAGAAAGGTAAATACAAATGTTTCATGTGTCACATTGTTTTTTCAAATGCTTCTGAATTTAGAATGTACGTAATATTTTACTGTCTTTTTGTTAATTTTTTAGGCACTCATGTCTAAGGAAATGTTCTAAGTTTTGGGTGTATAATGGTGAGAACTAAAGTTATACCACCTGTTGATAACATCGTGAACGAAAATTTAATTTTAGTAAATTAAAATTTAATGTACAATTGTACATGAAAAAATTTAATTGTGCATTAAATTGTAGAAATTTATATATTTTGTATGCTTATTTTCATTCTGAGAAAAGTGCTGAGATTACAGGTGTGAGCCACCATGCCTGACCCGAAAACTTCCAAATGATACTTTTTATAGAAAATAACTAAAATATAACTAAAACAAAATATATTAATTTTCATTTTAAAATATTGATTTATTTTAAAATGACAAAAGTTATATGTATTATTGTGTACAACATGTTACTTTGAAATATGTATACATTGTCAAAAGGCTAAATCTAGCCAATTAACATATGCATTACTGACATATTTATGATTTTGTGGTGAGAACGCTTAGACATTTTTCTCTAAGCAATTAAAAAAAATAATACATTGTTATTCACCATAGTCACAATGTTCTGCAATAGATCTCTTGAACTTATTCCCCCTATCTAATTGAAATTTTATGTCCACTAAAATTTCCTATTTTGTATTCACTGAAATTGTGTATCCACATCATCCCAATACACCTCCTGTCCTCTAGTCCCTGGTAAGCATCATTGTACTCTCTACTTGTGTGAATTCAATTATTTCAGATTCCATATGTAAGTGATAATTGTCTTCTGTGCTTGGCTTACTTCAGTGACAATGTTCTCCAGGTTCCTCCATGTTGTCACAAACGTCAGAATTTTCTTCTTTTTAAACGCTGAATAGTATTTTATTCTAAGTATTTGCCACATTTTCTTTATTCATTCGTCTATTGATGGGACATTTAGGTTGATTCCAAGTTTTAACCACTGTGAATAATGCTTCAGTGAACACAGGAGTGCAGATTTTATTTCCTGTGGATATATGCCCCAAATCAGGATTGCTGGATCAGCTGGTAGTCCTATTTGTAATTTTTTGAGGAACTTCCATACTGTTTTCCATAGGGGCTGTATCAACTTGCATTCCCACTAATAGTGAGCAAAGGTTCACCTTTTGTCCCATACTGCCCAACATGTTATCAATTATTTTTTATTCAGTTGATAAGCAAAATGTTTTAAAATAAAGTCTCTATGCACTATCCATCAATGTTCAATAAGCATTTTAATGTTTGAGAAAACTGAATCAACCATTTATTAAAACTGACATTTTGAAAAATTTTATTAACTGGTAATTCATAGAATCTATCTTAGAATACACTCTGCTATGCATTTTTTCAACATAAAGCACATTTAGAATTTGCTTTCCTAAACTTGTAAATACATCAATATTTGATTGTGTAAAAGACAATTTGATATCATTGATCTGACCAATATTGCACATATAAAATCAGTTTGGAATTCATCAGTGGGAGGCTGAAAATAGTCACCTCCAGTGAGGTGATACCTCACAAATGCTAGACTTAGATTTTCTTTCTTTTTTTTTGCCCTAGAAATGTTGGTGTATAAGGTTTTAACTTATGTTATTTCTTCAAATGTTTTTATAATTTGGGGACCCAAACACACAAAACCAACACTTCCAATTTAATTATTAATTACATCCTATTACTTTATAGGATCAACTTCAAGCAGTTAAGTGGTTCAATTTAATAGTTTTATTCTATTTCAGCCACCCCATAAATAATTTCATAGATTTCAAGGGCGTATATTTAACAAATGATAATAGGAAATTTCAGTATTTTAAGATACAGTAAATTATTGGAAAATTGCATGGTCAGTGTCATAACTGTTTCACTGTAGTGTTCTAACCATACCAATTTGAATACTTTCAGAAGTGCAAATGAACTTTAGAATTGGTTGTAAATGGTAATTTATTTATTTTTTATTTGTTTGTTTGTTTATTTATTCATGTATTACCTACTCACATTTGTCTTTTGCTATTTCAGAGTGAAACTAGAGCTTTTCTGGGCATATCACTATTTTTTAAAGATTATATGGAGCTTTGTCCCTCCCTTGAACACTCAACATATTTGTTTGTGTTTAAGTAATTAAGTTAGATTTTGGTTTCTTTGACTTTTTATGCACTCTTTCTTCTTTTTTTAAAAAATGTCTCCACATTTTACACTTCACAGGACATAAAATACTATTATATTTAATTCTCCTTAAGAGAATATTATTCAATTGTTTAATTCACAATACAGAGAGTGAAACCATGTGGGATGAATGGAGTAATAAAATTATCTTAAATCTTTTGTATATCCTATATTTAAATCAAATTACAGGCAGTTTAGTTGTTCTCAAGCAGAATATTTGTAATGTGACTTAATACTAAAATACATCTTACTTCTCTACTGATTTTATATGTAAAAATCTAAATGATTTCATTAAAGTAGATTTTTAAAAGAATTTACCTTGAGAAGCTATAAAATGAGGTGTCAGTTGAGGTTTCTAAATACAAAGGAAGGATTACTTGCAATTGTCCTCAAATTAGTGTAACCTTTCCCTGCAGCCCACAACTGAATTTTTTTTCCACCTGTATTTCTCTTAATTTTATGTCAACTGTTTGTTTGAGATACTTGGGTTTACTAGCATGCTGAGCTGATGGAGCAGAAAAAAACACATTTTCCATACGCAATCACAAAAAGATGAATTGGTACCAGCTTGTTAAGCAACACACTGTATTATTTAAATAAGCTTTCTGTGCCTTTGTCTTTTTCTAAGATTGGGCAGTATAATTCTCAATGGGACCTATACAGGAACTCAATCACATAAATCAGGAGAATCTTTAGCGCCAAGGCAGGGCTGACTGTCTCCGTTGTCAGCTGTTAATTATTGAAATAATTTCCTACCGGTTGGTGCGAAATTCCTTTTCCAACCCCTCAAGGTCCTTTGTGCTACCTGCTACTATGACTCCTTCCTGAAGATTCTGAGGACCACTCTACAATCTGAGGGGAATTTCTGGCACAGCAAAAGCCATCCAGTACCCTTCTCTTGTATCTGTTCTGATTGGTTGTTGCTTTTTCTCTGTAATGATTGTTAGATGTGTTGAATAAGATCCCTGGTTCTATGAGATACAGTCCTAAGAGAAGACAAATTCTATGTCACTGTTGGTGAAATGACCCATTACCTGGTATAAAATATGCTTTAAAAATATAACCATGAGACTCAACCAAAGTTTGAGTAAATAAACCCAGAGATACATTATTTACACATTTAGATGTTAAACATTGATCAAAATATCTGACATTGAGTCAAACAAAGAATGCATGTCTCCTTGCTTCTTCCCAAAGGCAATATTGGGTCCATAGAGAAATTAAGATGGTATGAGGTGTCTAGGGAGTTAATTAACTAAGTTCTTTTCAAAAGCCTGACCCGTATGCTGGAGGGAATATGACCCACCACAGAGACACAGGGAATTCTTCCACCTCCACACCTGAGGAATTGACTAGAAACTTTCATTCCAAATATCTTAATAATAGGTTACAAATTAATGATCATTATATGGAATTCTTTAGTTATCTCTCAGAGGTACACAAAGATGGAGGCTGCAAGTCAGGAGACAGTTGATATTTTGAGACAATTAGAGTGAAATGGAAGGAACAATATAGTAGGATTTTGAGTCCTCCAGTGACTACTTGTGGACCTTTAATGACGATTTCCTTGATGAAATGGGAATTCTAATACAATTGTAAAGAACTTTTATGGAAATTGAATATGAAACATATGTAAAACATCCATATTAGTGGGTGGCACACTTCAAGAACTCAAAAAGTGAAATTATTGACATTATGTATACTAATTGAAGCTAATAATCATTGTTGGTTTCCTTGTCTTTCAAGTATTTTCATATTGTCTTCTCCTGTTAATTATGACTTTAAAAATGTCAAGAGCAAAATAATACAAAAAAAGAGAAAATAGGAAAAATGTCAAGAAAAGAGAAGATGAAGCACTGTTAGGGAGTAAAGGGACTGTTTATGAATGCTAAAGACAGTGGCATTCATATGAATTACCTGTTCAGGTAACTTCCTAACTTGTTCTATTAGTACTGTGCACACGTGGCAGGCAGTTCAGTCAATGGGCTGTCAATCTCTTCTCGCCTCTCCTTCCTTTTGGTATTTCTTTCCACTTCGCCACCAGAAAATATTTAAAATATTTTTTAGAATCTTTCTAACTCTGAAACATTTTGGTAGAAACATACTTAAGCCATAAAAAACATGCCTATTGTGCCCCAAGTCTCAATATTGGTAAGTTTTACAACTTTACCAATTCTTCGATTGTTTCTCAAAACCTTGGATGCAGGGGGAACAGTGTCCGTGAAAACCTGAAGCAATTTTTTTTGTTTCAATAGCCAGAATTCCCTTTTGTCTTATATTCTACTCTAGTTTTCTCCAGGCCAAACTTGTCTGGGTAACGCAATTAAAATCAACCAATTCTGATTTGAAATATCTCACAGGATAATTTTAAAGGTACAGTTGAATTTTGTTAGTAGAAATTAACAGTTTGTATGTTTATTATCCTGGGTAAAATCTCAGATGATACATTTTTTAGAATGTTATCCATATTGGTTAGTGTTCTATGTGCATTTGAGAAGAATATGCATTCTGTTTTTGTTTGATAAGTACCTTTATTAGTGCTTTTGAACATATTCATTTTTATTGTTTTCTGAGTTCTTATTTTGTGTAAGAATTCTTTAACAGCAATGTTTGCTCAATTGTACTGATCATTGTTAGTTACAAAATATACCTTTTTAATAGGACTTAATGATATATCAAATTTAGTAGATTTAATTCACTGTCCTATACTGTAGATATAGAACCAACTTAATTGAAACCACTATTATATGGCCTAGTTTATGTTTCTATTTAATTTATGTTCTTCCATGTTCTTGATTGTACTTTTTGTTGAACCCTATTGCGTTCTAATTAGTTTAAGTATAAGATATGCTACTTTCACAAAATGAATAAGTTCTATGCTTCAGAAAAATTTATATAAAATGAATATTTGCTATTCTATAAAAGCTGAAAATAACTGTCCTATAAAATTATTTGGTTTCAAAATGTTTTGGAGGTAATTACTTATTCATTTAAAATAAGCCACCCAGGATACTGATCTATTCAGGAATTTAGTATTTAATGAGAAAATTTTGTTTATTCATTTAATTCTAACTATCTTCTGCTTCAACTGGATTATCACATTTATTGTATGGTTTCTTATGGCTATGTTTCTTTTTTTTTATTCAAAATATTATTTTATCACCATTTTGGAGGCTAGGAGGTCCAAGATCAAGGTGGCAGCAGGTGAAGTATATGGTAAGTGCTCAAGTACTCTGCTTCCAAGATGGCGCCTTGTTGCTGCCTCCTCACATGGCAGAAGGCAGAAGGGCCAATGTAGCTACATTTCTTATATTTTTAACCTACTTGTCACTTTAAAATATTCCAGTTATGTCCATTTACTGTTTTTGGTTCTTCAATTAAAGTTTCCAGGCTAGATAATATTTATTTATTATATTTCTTCAAAAAACATGTTTGGATTTCTATTTTATCAATTCTTAAACTTTCCTGGTTTTAATTCACTGGTATTTGCTTTTATCTTTTCCTTATGTTGGTTTTGTTTTATTTTGTTTTCTACCTTTATAAACTGAATGCTTACATCAATGTATTTTTTTTCTAACTTAATAAGAAGACATTTAAAGTTAAGTTTTAAATTTTTGGATAATTTTGCGTATAACCTATAATATTCAATATCTAAGATTCAGAAAGAGATATTTGCTATAGTGTTTGTGTACCTATCTTCAAAGGAAAGTTCATATGACTTCAAAGTAATCATATTCTCTACTATCCATAGCTAATTCTCTGAGGAGTAACCATTTTACCCAAGTGAGATAATATCTAGACTGGCCAAAAATAAATGGAACAATTTTATATGTATGTGTGTGTGTGTGTATATATATGTGTATATATATATAATGTGTACATTATATATACACATAATTATACATATATAATATACATGCTATATATACACACATGCATAAACATGCATGTGTGTGTCTGAGTTTTTTATGTGTGTATGTATATACACTCACATGCTATAAATACACATTTACATACATATATACTACATCTATATACCCATATGTGCTCATAATAATTTGTACATATACTTTTAGTATATTAATATTAATATACATACACATAGGGAAATAAGTCATATTCTCTGTGTTGCCATTTTTTAAATTGCCTATAGTTGAACTTTGTATATCTTCTTTAACTCACTAGCATTTACAGATGGTAAGGAGTTGAGTTGAGGTTTAAATATTGACACCTGATTATTCTTTTTTGGGGTATCATAAGATTGTAGTCAATGTTGTTTATATGATAGCTACATTTCAGAGTTTGTGTTTTAAGATCTATATTTATTTGTTTTTTCAAAATATTCAATTTACAAATAAGGATTTAATATACTCACAGTGTACAACATGATGATTTGATGTATGTATACATTGTGTAATGATGACCACAATCAGATCAACACATCTGTCACCACCCATGCTGTCCATTAGATCTCCAGAACTTATTCATCTTAAAATTGAAAATTTGTATCCTTTGACCAACACCTTCTCATCCCTGTCCTCTTAACATCTAGCCACTGGCTACTACCATTCTATTCACTGTTTCTATGAATTTGACTTTTTAGATTCTACCTCTTAAGTTAGGTGATAGACCGTTTATCTTTTTTTGTATCTGGCTTATTTTTCTTAGCATAATGTCATCCAGGTTCATCCATGTTGTCACCAATGGCAGGACTTCTTTACACATTCATAAAATATTTAGAGATAAATTTAACCTGGGAGTTGAAAGATCTGTATACTGAAAACTATAAAGCATTGATAAAAGAAATTTAAGAATAAATAAAATGACCTCCCATGGATTGGAAGAATTAATTTTATTAAAATGCCCACATGAAAAGCAATCTAGAGATTCAATGCAATCATTATCAAAATTTCAATGACTTTTTTTCACAGAAATAGAAAAAAATACAAAAATTTATATAAGGACCTCAAATAGTCAAAGCAATTTTGAGGAAAAAGAACAAAGCTGGAGACATCATACACCTTGATTTCAAACTATACAACAAAGCTATAGTAATCAAAATAGCATACTAGTGACATAAAAACAGACACACAGACCAATGGAACAGAATAGAGAGCCCAGAAATAAAGCCACACATATACGGTCAAATAATCTTTAACAAAGATACCAAAATACACAATGGGTACAGAAAAATCTGTTCAATAAATGATATTGGGAAAACTGAATATCCATATGCAAAATAATAAAATTGAATATCCACATGCAAAATAATAAAATTGGACCCTGGTCATATATACAAAATTTAAAATGAATGAAAGACTTAAATGTAAGGTCTGAAACTGTAAAACTCATAAAGAACACATAGAGAAAAGCTCCATGTTTAACATTAATCTTGGCAGTGATTTTGTTTAACATGACAGCAAAAGCACAGACTAAAAATACAAAAATTAGCTGGGTGTGGTGGCGGACGCCTGTAATCCCAACTACTCAGGAGGCTGAGGCAAGATAATTGCTTAAACCCACGAGGCAGAGGTTGCAGTGAGCCAAGATCACGCCATTGCACTCCAGCCTGTGTGATAAGAGTGAAACTTCATCTCAATAAATAAACAAATTAATTAATTAATTAAACAAACAAACAAATGGGACTATATCAAACCCAAATGCTTCTACACAGCAAAGGAAATGATCAACAAAATGCAAAGACAACCTTTGGAATAGCATACAATATTTGCAAAACATATTTGATAGAAGGTTAACATCCAAAATATCTCTCACACAACTCAATAGCAATGAAACAAATAACCTGATTTTTAAAATAGACAAAAATGAAGAGACATACAAATGGTCAACAAGTGTATGAAAGTGTGCTCATGTCACTAATTATCAGAGAAATTCAAATCAAACCCACAATGAGATATCACCTCATACCTTTTTGTATGGCTATTACGAAAAAAGAGATAAGTGTTGGTGAAGGTATCACAAAAAGGAAATGCTTCTACACTGTTGGTGGGAATATAAATTGATATACTCATTATGAAAAACAGTATTGAGGTTTCTCCAAAAACAGGGTAACATCATATTATCCAGCTTCTGGATATATATCCAAAGGAAATGAAATCGTTATCTCAGAGAGATATTGGCACCCCCATTGCCACTGCAACATTATTCACAATAGCCAAGATATGAAAACAGTCTTAAGTGTCCAGAGTTTATTTTTATAATCTATTTTTTGTTCAATACTTGTGATTTTTCAGGGCTATTTAAAATGAGTTTATATTCAGTAAAGTATGAATTATGACATATGTGATAATCATACTGAATATACTGATTCTTATTTTGGTCTTTGATATATTTTCAAAATCTGTTACATACCAAGATCACTTTATAGTCTTCTACCAGTATTGCACTTGTATAATTTTCTTCTGATATTTTTAGTTATTTCAGTTTTGTGTATTATGTTACATTACCAGCCAATACATATTCATGATTCCTAATCTTCACTGTGTACCCATTTAATTTACTAATGGACGGTTATAGTCTTTTTCTCATTTTAAGATTTTTGCATTTCCTTATAAGTGTAAAGTTAATTTTGCTACTCTCAATATTTTATATAGTATTTATGTTTTCCTTTTTTAAACGTTATACATAAAGCAACATTTTCTTGTTTAAACAGTCATTTTGTTTTAGGTTTATGTAAACATTGTACAGTCATTTAAAATAGTACCTAATTCACAAGTTTATAAGGATTGGAAACATGTATATTGAATTCGTAATTGTATACTCAGTGCACATTAGACATTCAACTAGCCATTATATAATTCATTAATGTTATTATTATGATCATTATCAACATACTTTATCCTTGCTAGTATTTTGGTTTATGTAACTGTCAATATACCCTATACATTTTATTTTTTAAGAAACATCTTCTAGTGATTTATAACTTATTTTTCTTGTCTATATATCATTACCTATATCTTAAGCAGTATTTTCTAATTTTAAAATTAAAATAATTTATATTTTGCTATACTTTAGGTGAAATTGAACATTCAACATGCTTTGTTATTAACTCACTTCCTTATATTTGATAATATATGAGAACTTTAAACCGATTATGGTTTATACACTCAACAACTGAATTATACATATATTCCTTTTCATACGTAACATTTCGAAAAATGTGCATTGTATTGGAGCAACACACTTATTCAGCTTTAACTACATATTTAACTATTTTAATATTTTATTAGTCTCTGCCATGATAGAAAACATTTCCAATATTTCAGTGTCTTGCAATAGTAAACATTTATTTCTTGCTTGTGTTGTGTAATAGCTGTTTGACTGTAGTTATGCTGAGTTGTCTTGGCTCAATTGCACTTAGCAAGGATCACCTCCTTGTAATTTCTCAATCTAGAACCCCGGCAAAAAGAGTTGCCCCTCTTAAGTACATACTTTTCACATGATGAAGAGTAATAGGGCAGAGTCAAACTGTGCAAATGCATGTAAACTTTCTGCTTGGATTGTTTGTACGTTAGTCAAGTCATTTTTCAACTGGAAAATGAAGTCATACGGCCAAGCCAAAGTTCAATGGGAAAACATATTTCTCCTACAGGGAAGTATGGGCAGAGGGGAGTAATAACTTTGAATAAATAATGTAATCAACCACAGCTGTCTAACATAAAACCAAAGTCTTCTGCTATAACTTCCTCTATCTTTTAAATTGTTTTGCTGAAGTACATCTGAGACTTGCATTTTAAGGAATGTATACTTGAGTAATATATTTTCACACCCTTGTGTTTTTAGAATATCGTTTGGATATTTTTCTCCTGGGTAGGTGTGAATCCCTTGGAACACTAAAATTTTCCTCTTAAAACTTTTTTAGACGATAGTACTTTGGGGATCAAGGAAGAATGCTGAAAGTAGATGGAAATGGTAAAAACCACAAGAGATATCTATATTTAATAGAGAGGAGGAAATGAATTTCTGTAAAATATTAAAAAACAAACACTAACAGAATGAAAGTTGGTAGAGTGTAGGTAAATATTTTAGTAAATGTTTCAAGAAGAGAATTTTAATAGAGTCAAATTCTACAGAGAGATCAAGCAAGATGATTGGACAGAATCTATTAGAGTTAATAAGAAGGATACTATTGCTTTCTTGAGCATGATAGGGAAGATCTTATTCTTCAGTGCGTAGATGAGCAAATGAGAAATAACTGGGGCATAAACAAATGCAGACAGTCTTTCATTTGACTGTGAGAGAAAAATCAAGCCAAAGAGTAAGGTACTAAAGGAGTTTCTTTTTAAATGTGGGAGCGTGTTTAAATATAATTGGAAAAGTTAGGAGAGAAAAAATATCATATGATAGACAGATTATAATTTTTGGAGCAATATGTTAAAGAGATAGTAGTAGGACTTGGGAGCATGAAAAGACAAGGAAATACATCATTTTCTTTGTAACAGTGGGGAAGGAAGAAAAGATGAATGGGGATATAGACAGGCATACACAAGAGGTGTTCACAGAAATGAAGTCTTTCTTATTCAATGGAGCCAAATCCCTCTATGAAATGAGACGTATTCATTTTACTGGTCTTTGGTGAAATATGTGAAAGGATATTTGAGGCAGGTGCTAGAGAGTTCCAGTTAAAATAAACATCAATTTCCTGGCTTGAGAGTCCAGTTAGGTTTAGATACCACAATTGGTTGTTTTGTTTCATTATGCTTTCCAATGTGTTCTGAGTTATCTAGGTATTTTGGAGCAGGAATGTACTTTCATCAAATTTAGGTCATATTAAACACCATAGATGTAAAAGACCTATTTTAGCACAATGATGTTATTACTAATATTAAAGAAAACACAGCACCACATACTATATATCAAAATTTTATAAAACTGGGTTATGTCTTATATAATGTTTTATGTGTCATCGAATATTGTTTGGATATTCTCTAGCCTTATTAATATTTTTCCTGAGTTGTTTCAGTCTTCCCTTTGTCATCATAGTTCCAACTCATTTTTCTTTTCACATGTTAACTTCAGTGTAGTGTCACATAAAGTGAAGAGGTAATGTACTGTTTCCATCTTCCTCATAAATTTTACATTTTATTTTAACATGCAATGTTTTTTAATACTCCCTTTAATGCTTTAGAAACTTTAGTCTTATTTTATCTATTTAAATTGCTTTTCTGTTTTTTTTTTCTTTTGGTGCATTTGCCTAATTTATATTTTACCACCATATTCCTTTTCATACATAAAAAACTTAAAATGGTTTTATTTTATTTTAAATATAATATAAGCTTATTGCAGAAATTCAAATAATGCTGAAAATATAAGATTAATAAAACAAAAAACTTTGCATAGAGAAATAATTTTGCTGACATTGTGAATATTGTGCCAGATAAGTTTCTACAATTTTACATAAAGGGAATATACTTTTATGTTAGATATAACTCAAAAGCATTACGTTCATTTTAAATGCCAAAATAGGGATCTACATTATCATTTTAATTAAAAGTCTTCTATCGTATGGATTCCACATTTTGAAACCTTAAATAACGGAGAATGAGGTTGTTCTCAATATTGTACAATTATATTCACAAGATATGTTCACAATACTATATTACTATTAGTATGAATTCTTTTACACATTTTTAAAAAATATAATTAAGCTGGGCATGGTGCCTCACACCTGTAATCCCAACACTTTGGGAGGCCGAGGCAGGTGGATCACTTGAGGTCAGGAGTTTGAGACCAATCTGGCCAACATGGCAAAACCCCGTCTCTACCAAAAATACAAAAAATTAGCTGGATATGGTGGTGGGTGCCCATAATCCCAACTACTAGGGAGGCTGAGCAGCAGGATAACCGCTTGAACCCAGGAGGCGGAGGTTGCAGTGGGCCGAGATCACACCATTGCACTCCAGTCTGAGCGACAGAGCAAGACTGTCTCAAAAAATAAATAAATAAATAAATAAGATAACATTCTTGGCACTATTTATAGATTATTAGATTTTTAGGTAGAATTACCTGATGTTGAGCTTTCCCATTGAAGACTTCTTTTGTATCTATCAGTAGTCCTTTCTTCATATTTACTTTTTCACATTTCTTCCTAAGTTTGTTACCAACTATTGAGGTATTTCATGTTCCTGGTAGTGCCAGTTGGGTGCTTTTATACGTAGCATCTTCTAATGTGTTTTTTTCCAAGTAGGCCGGGCGCGGTGGCTCAAGCCTGTAATCCCAGCACTTTGGGAGGCCGAGACGGGCGGATCACGAGGTCAGGAGATCGAGACCATCCTGGCTAA
>NW_016814053.1:44204-86060 GCF_001698545.2 Rhinopithecus bieti | reverse complement strand
TAAATAAATAAATAAATAAATAAATAAGTAATCATTTCTGTAAACCAGTTTGTACTCATAAATCTTACTGAATTCTCTTGTTATTTGTAAATTTTTTGGTTGATTCTCTCAGATTTTTCAGGCGTACAGCATTATCATGTATAAATATTGATAGTTCTACATTCCAATGTTTGTAACTTTTATCTCTATCTCTCATCTATGACAATGTTAGAAACGATTGTTGACTTGTTCTTTTCATGACTTAAACAGAGAACTTTCTAGTGCTTTTCTCATTAATCAAAATACTGACTTCATACTTAAGATACATATATTCTATCATGTAAGCTTAAAAAAATACAGATTTTTGAGCTCTCTTCATAATTAATGAATCAAAATCTTCAGGTTGTTATATAGTGATTTTTATTAACAGCATAAATGATTTTTTTAAACTAGGGCCAAAATGCATAATTTCAACTACTATATTGATTATACAAATGTTGTGTCAGACTTCTCTTCCCTACCCTTACCCTTCAAGTCACTTTTATCTATAAATACAGTCTCATTTTCAGGTGAACTTCAATGCAAAATTTTAAACTCAGATCAATTTAATTCTTCCCTTCTTTCACTGACTATAAGCTGACTCCCTCCCTCCTTTCTCTCATTTCTCAATGCTAATATGTGACCCTAGACTCATAATTAGGAAGAGAGTGTGATGAATTATTTAAGATTTTCTTTCTATTTCACTTTTTATTCCTCTGCCCCACCCACACCACATAGCCCTAGTGCTTGTGTAATGGGAATACAGGATTACAGTAAAATAAAAAATCTCTCTTCCCTAGCTGGTACAGTGTAGTTCTTTCTTGGATAACACTAAACTTTCAGCATATCTTCCATGATGGCAGGCTCACAAGTTCTTGTTCCATTGTGGGATGCATATGTGTGTTCTTCAATGTCCCTGTGGGAACTCCCCACGGCATAGGTTGCAGACATAAGAAGTATACTCTAATACTTAAAGCTACCAACTCCTTTCAACAGGTGTCTATCCCACCATATTTTACTTTTTAGCCTCTCAAGAAGCCTTCTTAGGCAGAGTCCCACAAAATGCTTCAAGCCTGGTAATCTGCTTCAGTGTTCATTCATCTAGTCCCCAGGAAACTCAAGTCTGGTTACTTCCACAACTGTCGATGCTTGGTCTGTGCTTAAAGAGATCAGTGCTCTGCCTCATCATCTTGGGTAGTTACAAAGTTATCCAGGCATGAATCAGGCATCCATCCAGGCATATAGATGCCAATCTCTCCTTGCAGCAACACTCGTCTTTTTCTGAAGGGTTCTGTTAAAACCCTTTAATTCAGTCGAATGTATCAGAGAGTGCCTGTTCCTCTCTCCTGTGGGAAGGAGTGGGGAAAAGTGAATGCTGTCTAGTCCTAGGCCTATAACTGCTTACTTTGATGCCTCACTCTACTTTCAAATTCTCTTCTTAAATAATTTGAAGGTAGAAAACCAGGTAAGAGGGCAAGACACACTAAGCTACCTTTACCTGTCTAGGAGCTTTTAAGTGTTTACGTATGCAGGGCATAGCCAATAATTTTTCTTTCCAAAATTTAATCCTAGAGTTGATTCCATTAACTTAATAACTATCACATGCCAGTATATTTTTAATTTAGTAGCTATGGTTTAATATACTAAATCTCTGTTAATAAACCAAAAGAGTTCTACTGCATTTCATTACCAGAATTTGTAATGAAACTCTTTCATTTCAAGTACTTTGGTGTCATTTCAGATTGCTCAGGGTGAATGATTGACATGTGCTCATTTAAGCACTTCATATATATCCTTCTGGATTAAGAAAACATTCCTTAAAAAGCAAAGTGTAATATTAATTCTCTTAGATGTGTTTCTGAAGGAAGTAAATGCTGTAGTATGAATTCGAACTTCTCAATAAAACTTTAGTTAATGAAAATATCAAAAATATTGAATTTTACTTTTCACAAAAGAAGATATAAAATGATTGTAGAACTTCCTCAGGATACACAACCCTATGGAATTTCATGGCAAAATAAAAAACTTATGAGATTAGGGACCTGTGGGTATTCCATTTTATTTTAGTAGCATGTGATTTATAATCATCCGAGTTGATGGGTGCAGCACACCAACATGGCACAAGTATACGTATGTAACAAACCTGCACGTTATGCACATGTACCTTAGAACTTAAAGTATAATAATAAAATAAATAAATTAATTAATTAAATAAAAATAAATAAAAAAATAAAAAACAGTTGTAAATACTTTTTAAATCATTCTAAACGATTTAGGCATAATAGAAAATGAATTGGCTCATGATATTGAAACTTAAAATGTAGATCTTGGCTGCCATCTCAGAGCCTCTCCATTTATGAAGACAAGGTGGTTAGTGGCACCTTGGGACACGCAGAAAGAGATTATCAACCCCTGGAAAAAAATGGTCTCTCATTTACAGCACTTCCACTAAATGTCCCAAGTTTAGTAGTTATTTGCAAAGATTTGGACACATGCTTATCCTTCACTTATTATTGATAAGGAAATAAATTGGTTAAAATTTATTAAACCAATAAATGTAAGGTTAAAGCAGCCCATGTTTTAGAGAATGAGTAGTGCCAATTTCTTCCAAACAATAAATTATAAGAATATGTAGTTCCCCAAAGGAAATATGATTTCTGTTACCAACAAATACTAAATAAAAACAACAGATGCTTACTGGTGTATGAGTTTTGGTGTTACCACTTTTTACTGGAAGCATAGCAGTAAATATATAACAATATATTTCAATCTCAAACCCCATACAGTTCTAGATTTTTGGAATAGAATCTTAAAGTGATAGATGAATAAAATCCATAAGCTAAATGAAAAGAATTTTAAGTAATTAAACACTATAAAACAGAATAAACATAACAGGAATATAAAAACATACCTCATTAAAGAAAAAAATATTTTTTGGTTTTAGTTTTTAAATTCTATTTCCTAATTTTTATTGATTTTCTATCTGTTATTTAGAACTGTATGTTTAAATGAAGTTTTAAAGTTATCTTTCTGTTATTGATTTCCAAATTTATTTCTCATTTAGACAGAGTATTTTTATCTGATACAATTTTTGAAATCTATTGCTTTATGGCCTTATCTCTGGTCTTTCATATAAATTACATGTGTTCTTAAAAGAATATGAATTATCTGTCAGGGTCAGGTGCTTCTTTTGTACATGTATATCAATTAAGTAAATATTTTAAACTTTGTTCTTAAAGTTTTTCATCTCTCACTTGATCTTTTTGCCTTTGTATCTTGACTCTTGAATTATTGCTTTCAAATAACCAAATGTATCTTTTGAAAATATGATGGAAAAATCAGCTATTTGTGTTGAACTTCCTACAATGCAATTGCTGTTGGGCATTGCAAATATTAATTAATTAATTAATTAATTAATTTTTTGTTTTTGAGATGGAGTCTCATGTCACACAGGCTGGAGGGCAATGGCACAATCTCGGCTTACTGCAACCTCTGCCTCCCATATTCAAGCAATTCTCCTGCCTCAGCCTCCCGAGTTGCTGGGATTACAGGCATGCACCATCACACCTGGCTAATTTTTGTATTTTTANAACAGTTGTAAATACTTTTAAATCATTCTAAACGATTTAGGCATAATAGAAAATGAATTGGCTCATGATATTGAAACTTAAAATGTAGATCTTGGCTGCCATCTCAGAGCCTCTCCATTTATGAAGACAAGGTGGTTAGTGGCACCTTGGGACACGCAGAAAGAGATTATCAACCCCTGGAAAAAAATGGTCTCTCATTTACAGCACTTCCACTAAATGTCCCAAGTTTAGTAGTTATTTGCAAAGATTTGGACACATGCTTATCCTTCACTTATTATTGATAAGGAAATAAATTGGTTAAAATTTATTAAACCAATAAATGTAAGGTTAAAGCAGCCCATGTTTTAGAGAATGAGTAGTGCCAATTTCTTCCAAACAATAAATTATAAGAATATGTAGTTCCCCAAAGGAAATATGATTTCTGTTACCAACAAATACTAAATAAAACAACAGATGCTTACTGGTGTATGAGTTTTGGTGTTACCACTTTTACTGGAAGCATAGCAGTAAATATATAACAATATATTTCAATCTCAAACCCCATACAGTTCTAGATTTTGGAATAGAATCTTAAAGTGATAGATGAATAAAATCCATAAGCTAAATGAAAAGAATTTTAAGTAATTAAACACTATAAAACAGAATAAACATAACAGGAATATAAAACATACCTCATTAAAGAAAAAAATATTTTTTGGTTTTAGTTTTTAAATTCTATTTCCTAATTTTTATTGATTTTCTATCTGTTATTTAGAACTGTATGTTTAAATGAAGTTTTAAAGTTATCTTTCTGTTATTGATTTCCAAATTTATTTCTCATTTAGACAGAGTATTTTTATCTGATACAATTTTTGAAATCTATTGCTTTATGGCCTTATCTCTGGTCTTTCATATAAATTACATGTGTTCTTAAAAGAATATGAATTATCTGTCAGGGTCAGGTGCTTCTTTTGTACATGTATATCAATTAAGTAAATATTTTAAACTTTGTTCTTAAAGTTTTCATCTCTCACTTGATCTTTTGCCTTTGTATCTTGACTCTTGAATTATTGCTTTCAAATAACCAAATGTATCTTTTGAAAATATGATGGAAAATCAGCTATTTGTGTTGAACTTCCTACAATGCAATTGCTGTTGGGCATTGCAAATATTAATTAATTAATTAATTAATTAATTTTTTGTTTTGAGATGGAGTCTCATGTCACACAGGCTGGAGGGCAATGGCACAATCTCGGCTTACTGCAACCTCTGCCTCCCATATTCAAGCAATTCTCCTGCCTCAGCCTCCCGAGTTGCTGGGATTACAGGCATGCACCATCACACCTGGCTAATTTTTGTATTTTTAGTGGAAACAAGGTTTCACCGTGTTGGCCAGGCTGGTCTGGAACTCCTGACCTCAGGTGATATGACCACCTTAGCCTCCCAAATTGCTGGAATTACGAGTGTGAGCCACTGTGCCCAGCCAGATATTAATTTAAAAGAAAGTTGTTGAGCATTGCTAAGAAATTGTCTTTTATGTTTGTTATTTTATATAAATTTTGTCACACATTGGTTTATGTGTGAAAAGGATAAAGCAGAATATTCATTTGGCTATGTTTGATAAAAAATTTCTTAAAAATTAAATATACCCATATTTTTAATAAAGCGAAGGCTGGAGGGAAATTAATCACACTCACAGATAAACATATTTTCTGCCACTCACACCTATTTTTCTATTTAAACTCCTAACCAAATCTTCCCATGGCAATTTATATTGTGATTGTTAGGTTAAATCATTGCACTATGGTGAATATTTGGCATTTCTTTGTCATGTGGTAATTTTCTACTGTTAATTTTATTGTTTTTAATTACTGTTATTGTTAAATTTTAATCAGATGTAATTAATTAGATGTCCTCAATTAGATATAACTAAAATTAGATTATTTACATAATCAAGCCTTAGTACAGTGTAGGAATAAAATTTCAAAACAATAGCCTTAAAATATTTTAATCTGTTGCTTATGATGACAGCAATAGTAACTTTGACATTTGAAAATAGTAAAGCAGCAAATAAAGTTTTAAGAAACAAACAGCATAAATTTTCTGGGAGATGGAAATAATTTAAACATCAATGTGAATTTATAAGTAATATTCAATAATGCATATAACAGAATTAAAAGATCCATATCTATTTACTTATCTGTGTATCTATCCATAATAGTATCATATATCTTGTATGCACTATGAATATAATTTTAATAACTGACATCATCCATTTGAAAATAACTTGTAAATGTAAGACTTGTCAAGCACCACTTAAACCAGACAGAAGAATTAATAAGGGCAGTGTTATTTCAGTCTAGTTTAACTATCACAATTATTTAATAAGCTGCCACACTAGAAAGTTGGTTTTAGGCTATTTTAAAATAATTCATATTTGTTCATTAGTACTGCCCGATAAGCCACAACCATGAAGTTTCAACTGCAAGAGTAGGTCACTATTATTGCCTTAAAATACAGTATTTTGTGACTTGAAACCTATCCTTATTTCTGTAAAAATTACTGTTAAAAGTATACTTTTAAATTATATCTATTAAATTATCAACACAATGGTATTCTTTATTTACTTTTATTTTTATTTATTATTATTCTTTTTTGAGATAGAGTTTCGCTCTTGTTGCCCAGGCTGGAGTGCAATGGCATGATCTCAGCTCACTGCAACCTCTGTTTCCCGGGTTCAAGAAATTCTCCTGCCTCAGCCTCCTGAGTGGCTGGAATTACAGGCATGTGCCACCATGCCCAGCTAATTTTTTTGTATTTTTAGTGGAGACGAGGTTTCACCATGTTAGCCAGGCTGGTCTTGACTCCTAGCCTCAGGTGATCCACCCACCTCAGCCTGCCAAAGTGCTGGGATTACAGGCATAAGCCACCGCTTTATTTTTAATGGCAAAAATCACAATTACTTTTGCACCAACCTAATATATAACAAATACAACTTCTTAAAACCAGGTTGGAGAAAACAGCATAACCTGTCCCCAGATTATATAACTAAATTTTCCTGGGCAAAGAACTGATGACACAGTAGTTTTTTGTTCATACTTGATTATCTCCTTCCACTGTGGGTACTACTGTATTAAAATTAAACTTTTGAAAGATTTGATAATGCAACATTAACAATAAATGCATGAGTTTTTCTGTTTATTATCAAGTAATTTCTCCCTAAATTTATTTCCTATTTCTATACATAGAAAACCTTCAAAGAATCAAGATATATGCTAATTACCAAGGTTTGACTGATGACAAAAATAAGGCTCAGGATGATCACTAAGGAGCATGTCTATTTGCAGTTTTAGAAATAAGTATGTTGCTTTACTTTTATTCCTCTGATTTTTTTCAATGAAAAATATATTTTAGGAATATATGCCAGCAAATACAGGTCAACTTCATTTTGTTATGGTTACTGGCATTTCATAATTTCATAATTTGGTATACTGTTATGTATACTTATCATTGCTAGTCATTAGAGTTTCTATTTTAAAATATTACAACAAACGTTCTATAAAATAATATTCATTTTTATATTTTTGTATTCATATAAGAGTATTTGTGTAGCCTAGATTCAATAGAAGTGATTGTCAGACCTGAGTGAGTACAGTAAAATGTTTTTGTTTGTTTGTTTGAGTCTGGGTCTTGCTCAGTTGCCCAGGCTGGAGTGCAGTGGTGAAATCACGGCTCACTGCAGCCTTGGCCTCCTGGGTTCAGGCAATCTTCCTACCTCAGCTTCCCAGGTAGCTATGATTACAGGCACGTGCCACAATGTCCAGCTAACTATTTGCATTTATTTATTTATTTATTTAGTAGAGATGAGGTTTCACCATATTGCCCAGCTGGTCTCAAACTCCAGGCTCAAGTGATCCACCTGCCTTGGCTTCCCAAAGTGCTGGGATTACAGGTGTAAGTCACTGTGCCCGACTGCATTTAAAATTTTAATACTATTGAATTGCCATCCAAAGAAGGACTACCAATTTTTACTCTGCTGTTGACTAGTTCCTTATGCTCCTAGGTAATGGATTCTGACACAGATGGTTTGCAGATGGATTATTGGGGAGTCCTCTAAAGAACAAACCCTATGAGAGAGTTGTAGAAGCAGGATTGTGCAGCGAAGTATTTGAATCATGATACAGTCGCAACATGGGCCTCAGATAATTCCACATGGAACTCTAGAGTTGCATTGGCCATTCACGAGATGTCTGCAACTCAGGCAAAGAACTAAGCTGTTGTAATTCTCATGTCTACTTGCCATTGAAAGGAAGGTGCACTAGGTTAGGTGCATAAATTGAGTGAAGTAGCTCCTTTGGCTAAGGGCAATTTTTGTGGAAGGAGCCAAGTTCGAGCTCTCAGCCGACAACATTCCTAGCAGTGAAGGATTGAGTGCTTTGGTAATAGCCTAAGTCATCTGGATTTTCTTCACATAATTCAAAATTTACCCCTTGTGTTACTCAGATCCACTTATTAATACTTCATGTGATGAATTCACCACATACGGTACCAGCTTCTTAGGATTCTGGTTGAGGTATTTTCTTGAGAAAACTTATAAAGGAAATATTACTGGGACAAAGTGCACTTAACACCTCTGTAAGTCTAGGTGACATACTTGGTAGAATTTCCTAAATCCTCTTCTTTCAAGGGTTTGGTCCACTGGTCGCCATGTGCTTTTCAGACCATGGCCGCACACTTGTTCATTTACCATTGATTTGGGGCTAGGAGGATTTTGAGAGACACCCCAGTAGATCTCCTAGTTACCAAACATATTCTTTCCTGCCCCTATCAGTCTCTGATGGTCAGGATCAATTAACCTTGCCAGGGTGATGGTTTTTCCTTGCCTACTGGCCTCTTGACACAATAAGCCTAAAGGTATCACACTGCAGCCTTCCCTTAAGTTTATTCAGAGCCACCACTAAGTGGTATTATAGTGTAGCAGCAGTCATTTCAGCTTACACCCATATGCTGAGTTGCTCCATCTGTGAACCAGTCAAGGCTTGTTTCTTTATTGTCAGCTGGATAGTGTGAGGATAGCTCACTCCTTCTTAGTTATAGGTATGAGTTGAGGGAATGGTGCTGGTTAAAAATGATAGGTGACATAGGAGTCTGAGTTGCCTGTTTTTACAGTTTACTTGTACCCTTACACCCTGCTCAGGACAACATGATTACCATGTCCATATTCCCATGGGTTGCTGCTGGTTTACCCTTAACTTATGGTGTGTCCGAGAGAGCTCATCTTATGATGAAAAGTCTGACTTACATATATGATCACTTCATGGTGCCTACCATTCAGGGCACATGCTGCAGCTGTTCCTCAAATGATACATAATTATCTGAGACAAATGACATGGACTTCACTCGAGAAACCAAGGGTCTACATTGTGTTTTACCTATTGGTATCTGTCATAACATCCACACTGGGTCCTTTCCCATTATGGATACCTCTATAACCATAGGTTCTTAAGTTGTATAGCTCAAGCCCCACAGGATTAATTGTCCACAGCCTAGAGCTCCCAAACAGTTCTTCCCTAAACTGATTTGCCACCCCAAGCCCCAATTCACTTCAGTAGTCTTCTATCTCATTCACTGAAAGGATTAGAGCTGTATTCTAAAATACGGAATATGCTCCTTCCAGAACTCAAAGAGGCCTTTCAGGTATTGTCTTTTCTTTTTAGTGATGGGAGGTACAAAGTGTAATAAGTTTTCTTTTAGTTAAAAAGAGATGTTCTACTATGATCCAGACCACTAAACTTCTAAAAACGTATGTGATGTTACAAGGAGATATGGTTATCTTGTATCTAATGGAACATTTGTATCTTACCAAGGACTCTGATGTACTTGTCAACTCTGGCTCATCTGATGTGATTAATAGGATGTCATTGATATAGTAGACCAATGTGATGTTTTGCAGCTATTATGGTCTACATGCATTTGGAAAATATAGAAGAGTTACAGCATCCTTGAGGCATCCTATTGCCCTTCCTATGTGAGTACATACTGCATTCGGTCTTTTCTCTCTCCTGTTATGGATAAAGAAGACATTTTCCAGATGAATGACCACATTGATACCATGTGTCTAAACTATGTTACCTGCTTGGCAAAGAGATAACAGCTAGTATAACAACTGCAGCTTATGTTACTATTTGGTTGAATTTGTGACAGTCCACAAATAACATACTCAAGGATTTATCTAGTTTTTTTTTTTTTTTTGGTAGAAGCCAGATTACTGAACAAAATTTAAAATGATGGAGACCATCACACCCACACCCTCACTCTTTGAAGTTTGAGAGGGACACTCATCTCTGCATTCCCATGAGGAATTATTTTTGGGACACTATCATGACATGGGAAGAAAGGGGAAATTTCAGGGTTCCTATTTGCCTTTCTCTACTATGATAACTTACCCCTCTGAATAGGACATGAGAGGGTTCCACCAAATACAAAGTAAGTCCATTTTGAAGACTAGGGAAGTGAACACTTGTGGGTATTCTGTAGGCTCAGAGGACCCATAGTAGGCCAGATCTGGATCAGTACTCCGTTTATTAGTGGCCCCCATATCACCTCATATCAAAAAAATGAGAAAGAAGAAGCACGCTGGTGCTTTGGGTTGTTAGGTGTATCTGTGTCAACTCACCATAAGTTTAACCATCCATGAACTCTCTGAGTATAATTCTTTCCCCAGCTGCTAATATCTGAGTAAGTTGACAAAGATCCCTGAGAGGAATAATTCTATCTGATCTTGCACTGTACTTTCAGAGCTCGTCTTCCTTTGAAGCAGCCTGTCCCTTTAGTCACTGGCTTGCAGGTCTAAAAATAAACATAGAGTTAGGTGTTAGACAAGGAATTGTGACCTTATATTGGGATGGTTTCCCTCAGCTTCCTTTAATGCCTTTAGAAATTCATAGAGGGAACAAATCTTTGTTTGACAGCCATCTATTTTACCTTTGAGGGGGGAACTGTATTCAATTAATGATAAAAATGATTTAATATATATGGTTTCATAGTATATTTTAAAATCTGCTAAACTGTTTGCAAAATTTCTTGACATTCTTAAATATTTTATTTTCCAGGTGAATGTAAAATTTCTCAGAAAATTCGAGAGAATTTAATTAGGCTTTCAGTGAATATATAGGTTTTATGGTTTAAAAATTTTATGGTTAAAGTTTTATGATTTTCTTTATTTATATTGCACATATTTCTCTTTACTTCTCCCTCCTTCTGCCTCTTCTCTTCTCTCTTTTTCTTTTACATTCTGAGATGTTTTATATTGAAGTTGTTCTAGTAAATAGTATTACTTTTCCATTATTTTAAAATTGCTTATTAATGATAATTAAGAAAACTACTGAATTTTGAAAGCATATATACCAATATTCTAAACTATTTTAATTCTAATAATTTTACAATTTATTTTCCTGATTTTCTAAACAATCTGAATGTTGTCTGGATACAAGTTTTGTCTCCCTTGTGTCTTCATTGACATTTATAAGTCTTTTTTGTTCCCCTATCATTGCATTGCAATAGAACTGTCAGTACTGTGTTCCCTCTTATTTGATTGCAGGAAAGATATTTTATTTCTGTCTTAAATGGTACTATTTCTACTATTTCACTGGAAAATACAGTTTATTTATAAATACAATTTTCTTCTGTTTCTGCTTTGTAAAGAGTTTTATCAATTTGGGAGATAAAGTTCATCAGATGATTTTTAAGCAAGAATACCATTTTACTCAACTTTTAATCTGCTAAAATGATGGGATAAATTAATATTTTGTAAGGTTGCACCATCCTTATATTTTTGGGACAAGTTGGAGTGGTAATGCATATTTAAATCTTTAAGAATTGCAAATTCCCACATATATGTGAGTAGAAATTGTCTATATTTACATTTTTTAAATTTCATCATTGTTGGTTTTGGTATGAGAGTTATCCCAGCCTCATAAATGATTTATGAAATTATCCAACATTTTCAATGCTGGACTGTTTACAAAATATAGATAGTGTTTGCTTTAGAAGGTTTGTAGCTCTCAGTAGTCAGAGTCTAGCCCTGGTATTTTTAGTTTAATTCTTAAATTTTTTAAATGTTTCTTTGAGTTAATGGCCTATTCAAATTGAGTCACTTTTGATTATGTCTTATTATATGTACTTTTTTACTCTACTGTAAAGAATATTTTTACTGTAACTATATACCACAAAAATATTCCTATGAGTCTCATGTTAGCATTTTATCAGGGTATAAAATTGAGTTCAGATAATATTTTTGTTAAAAATCTATAGTCAGGCCAGGTGCAGTGGCTTATGCCTGTAATCCCAGCACTTTGGGAGGCTGAGGCGGGTGGATCACGAGTTCAAGAGATCGAGACCATCCTGGCCAACATGACAAAACCCTGTCTCTACTAAAAATACAAAAATTAGTGGGGCATGGTGGCATGCGCCTGTAGTCCCAGCTACTTGGGAGGCTGAGGCAGGAGAATTGCTTGAACCCAGGAGGCAGAGCTTGCAGGGAGCCGAGATTGCACCACTGCACTCCAGCCTGGGTAACAGAGTGAGACTCCATCACAAAACAAACAAACAAACAAACAAACAAACAAACAAACCTATAGTCAAAAATTTATATTTAGTGTCAAAACTGAATTCCAAATTCCCATTTTTTCAAGAATTCACTTGTTCAATTCAGTTAGGCTAAATTCCCATTTTGTGGGAATAACACCATAAGAATAGGTGGGTGGCTCCATTTATTGACTTTGCTGTTATGAAGCAAGTCTCTCAATTTTTATAAGTTTATTTCCTCACATATATAATTAGGTAAGTTTTGGAAATAATTTCATTGTAGGACTATAGAATACATTTCTAACTTCAAATATTATTTCAAAATGTGTATAATTTTCAATGTAATGTGAGAAGGTATTTTATAATGGGAGAGAATTCTTATTAATAATCTAGCTTCTGAAAATATATAAATCTGACTGAGAAAACATCTGTTACATTTTATGGGAAAATCTGAAAAACAATACTTTAAACCTTGACTCATAGTTCATTTAATATATTCAACTACAATGGCATGGTAAAATACAGAAAAATGGTCATAACTAACTCAATTGATTTTGATTTTGGAATATTTTATTAGAAAAATTAACAAATATATGTGAATAGAATATGTATTTATTCTTTGGTGAAAGTGAAAGTACTTAATTATCCAATGTGTTATCAATAATATCATAGATTTGCTTAAAATAATTTATGATAGTTGAGAATTTTTTTCCCCAAAAGCAGTATAAAATTAGACCCATAATATCACACTGAGTATTTTCACGTAATTAAGTGTTCTGCATTCTTTATGTTTTCATTGTCTTGCCTGCTTATCATGATTAAAAGGATATATGCTCTAATTTGTATGGGTATGCAAATGCCTGGAAAATTTTAGCTTTAAAGAAAATTATACCAACATAGGAATCTATCTGGTCTCTATTGAAGAAAATATTGTACACAACAAAAGCAAATCTGCATGTTTTGCTCTTTAAATCTATTTGTGAGCTAATAAAAAATAATTCACTATATGATTTATAACAAATAATGTAAGAAAGTTATGCTGAGAATGAAACATTCATTTTTATGAATCTGTCATGGAGGTATTTTTTATCCTGTCGTAGAAAATGTTTATATTTGCATGATTTACAGAACTTCATTTTATATATGGCTATATGGTTAATTTTAAGATTTATTTTGAAGAACATGGGAAAATACAAGGCCATTTCTAAGAAAATTCTTCTGTGAAACACACATTTTCAATATATTTTATTTATGCTTATGACTTTCATGTTTTTTTCATTGTAAGCTTTCTCTGAATTTAATTTGTGTCAGAAAGCTAATTTAATAGCTTACTGGAAATTCACAGCCCAGTTCTCTAAGTAAGCATTATATTAACATTCATATAGAAAATTCTATAAGCTATGTCATGATGACATATGTTACTTTTATTTACCTTGAGACTGGAAATATGTTCTTTTACTCTATTCTTGGAACTTATAGGGTAAATGGATACAGTGAACAACCCTTTGGTGTTTTCAGTATTAAAGCAATAATCTTAGTATTAAAATAGTAGTTCTTAGTATTAAAATAGTTGTTCCAAAGACTTTGCAAATACACTTATATCTATGATGTTGGAAAGTGAAAAATATAAGGAACAGATCTGAACAAATTATCACTTGACAGGCAGAAAATAAATCTGACTCACAGGAAAAAAATATATGAAAGAAGAGAAGAAAACCCTTAATGATAGCTATTTCATTGGATTTGATTACAGAGAAACTTTCTTTTTCCAAATTGGGAATGTATTTTGAACTATATATATTATCAGGAAAAATATACAACAAAGGCATGTGTGTGTGAAGATTATAACCGTATATATTCATTTTGTCTTACTTTAAACAAATGTGATAGTTAATTTTAAATGTCACCTTACTTGGCTAAGGGATGCTTGGGTGGTTGGAAAACATTTATTTTATGTGTTTCTGTGAGGATGTTTTCAATAGAGATTAGGTTTTAGATCAATAGACCTATTAAAGAAGGTCCACCCTCAGAAAATGTGTATGGGCATCATCCAATCCATTGATGGCCTGAATAGAACAGAAGAGCAGAGAGGAAGGGTTAATTTTCGCTTTCTGTATATGTTTTAGATGAGAACTCCATTTCTTCCTGCCTTCGGGCTTGATCCAGGACTGACACCATCATACCCCACCTCTCTCCACCTCAGGCCTTTGAACTCAGACTGAATTATACCACCAGTTGGTGGCCTTCCTGGGTCTCCAGCTTGCTGACAACAGATACTAAGTCAGAGATACCCATCTGACCTAAAACACAGGTGTCAGCAGGATTATGTTCTTTTTCTGAGGCTTTAGGGGATAGTCTGTTTCCTTGTCTTTTCCAGCTCCCAGAGGCCTCCCATTTTCTTTGTCTTGTGGTCCTTTCCTCCTCTTCAAAGCCAGCAATGTAATATCTTTAAATCTCTTTGGCATTAACCTCCTACCTCTCTCTTCCACAATGTAAAGACCCTTGTGCTAATATTGGGCTCACCTGTATAATTCAGGATACCCTTATTTTAAAGTCCTCTGATTACAAATACTAATTCTGTTTAAAACCTTAATTTCCCATTGTCATGTAACATAACATATTCACAGGTTTGGGGGATTAAGGTATGGGCATTTTTGGAGGGGATCTAATAGTACACCTACTGTAGCATTTCAAAAGCCTTGCCATATTATTACCTTATTAATAACTTTAGAGGCAGCCAAGGGAGTATTGAGTCCACTTGTGTCTTAGTCTGTTACTGCTGTTATAACAAAATGCCATAGACTGGAAAATGTATAAACAACAGAAATTTATTTCTCACAGTTCTGGAGGCCGGGAAGTCCAAGATCAAGGTGCCAGCAGATTTAGTATCTGGTGAGGACCGGTTCCTTCTAGTAGCATTTTATCTGTTTCCACACATGGCAGAAGGGATTAAGAGGCTCCCTTAAACCTCTTTTATAAGTACATAAATTTCATTCATGGGAGTAAAACACTCATGACTGAATCATCCCCTAAAGGTTCCACCTTTGAATAATATCCCATTGGATATGAGTTTCCAACATATGAATTTTGTGGCAACACCAACATTCAGACTACACTAGTTTGATAGAAGAACATCAAAGAAATCTATTATAAGAAACACTGGGTAGAGAATAATAAGGCATAAATTCTAGTTCTACCTATGTCCTTGAAGATATGAATTGTTTCCAGAAAGTCACACTGATGCTTGTGAGTCTAAATTCCAAATATGGATTATAGAATTTCTAAATTCTCAATAGGTCCTCTCATATGAATTTATATTTATAAGAAAGAAAAAATATCAAGACAAACAAGAGGTTTCTAAAATTGGAAGACTAAGTAAATAAAGAGACTGTAGTATTATCGTATACAAGACTCCAAAGGGGAACACAACTGATTTTTCTCCCACCCTTCAAAAGTAGTTTACAAATAAATTAAGTTATTTCCCAGTATTTCCTCTACTAAATTGCATCATTCACCCTAAAGGAAATGCACAGAGCATAAAAGATAAAATAACACTTGTAGGCACCAGAACAGACTAATAAAACACCATCCTGATTTTCTTGACAAGGAAATCACCTAAGGCTAGAAATAGTTGAGTATGATAGAAAAATGAAAAACTGAGGAGGCTCAGATGGCTCCCTTGTAGGGCTATTTTATGGCATGATTTATGGACTGAGGACTGGGTAAGCCATACTGAATGTATATTCAATCACAGCAACAATAAGTCACAAGGATGCACTTTGCTGACAATCATTCAAGACTGTGTGTATTTATTTTCAAAAATAAAATCCATGCAGATCTAAGTCAGCAATTTTCAGATAGGTAATTTTAATTACTATCTCTTATGCTTAGAATTTATTTATTATATACCTTGAGAATCATAAGGGCATTTATCTGCTAGCATGCAGCATCAATGGATCCTGCATTAAAACACATGATTTAACTAGCAAAACTTGTAGACAAAGATTCTCTTGTTTGACAGTTCAGCAAGTTTTCTATTTAACAGATGTTTAGCCAAATATTCTGGGTGGTAGGTTAGGACAGGTTGCTAAAGGAGCGACAATCATAGTTTTCATCCCTGTACAGACCAATTTGCATACTACATTGCAAATTTTATTAACTATGCCTTTAATTTAGTCTTTGAAAAGTATATTCATAAGACATTGTTGGTGACTTATCATAAACACCACCAGTGAACATAAAATTTACAATAATTCTTAACTAAAAATGCACCTATCACATCACTTTCATAAATAAAACCACTCTTTTTTTCTTGTTTTTTCTTTCTTTTTATTTATTTATTTTTTGAGACAAGTTCTCTCTCTGTAGCCCAGGCTTGAGTGCAGTAGTAGTGTGGTCACAGGTCACTGCAACCTCCACCTCCCAGGCTTAAGTGATCCTCCCCTTAGCCTCCCGAGTACCTGGGACTAAGGACATGCACCACCATGCCTGGCTAATTTTTGTAATTTTGTGAGGGAGGGTAGACACAAGGTTTCACCATTTTGCTCAGGCTGGTCTCAAACTCCTTGTCTCAAGCAATCTGCCAGACTTGGTCCCCCAAAGAGCTGAGATTACAGATGTAAGCCATCATGCCCAGCCTGAAAGCATATTCTTAATGTGGGCTTTACCTAGAAGGGATACTACAAAAGATAAAATTATAGAAAAATTGTCAGTAAACTGAAAACTAAATAGCATTATGTAAAATAGTTGATGCAATTCCAGGTGGCTATAGATTCTGGTATTTTCCTTTCTCTAAAACTAAGAAAGAAATTTTTACTTTTAATATAAATAATTACCCTTTAAATTGGCAACAAAGGCAATAACAGTAAATAATTCTTATGCATATTGGATATTTTATTTGGCACAATTTGAATATGGTAACTAATTGACACTATGACAATTATTGATAAGATATATAATAAAAATACATATGGAGATGCTCACTATATTTATATAAATATAAGAAAACATATAATTATGGGTTGTTTTTGATTAATATCTGTTGAAGCTATAGGTATTAAATATAGATTAATAGATAGCATATATTATGTATCATTTCTTCTGAACAAAAAGAGGCTTACTTTTGCTTTATGATTTCCCTCAAACATGTGATAGAATTACGTAGAAAGATATCAAAAAGCCAAAATGCCAATAGTTGCTTCTATTCTAACAGCATAAGGTGAGATAAAATGAGATATGAGTTTGCTGATACAGAATGAACAAGGAAGAAGTAGCTTCCTGGTGCTCTTAGGAGAATAAATAATGTTCTGGAATACTGAGTGCCAAAACACAAAGAACAAGCTGGAATAAAGAATGCCTTGGCCATCTGTTTGGCTGTCAGAATGAGACATGATTGAGTAAAACTTTTACACTTAAAATTAAATAAAAATTATTGGCTCTATTTAGTATTGTTAGTTTATTACATGCACACATGCACAAAAGTAAACATCAAAACAATCTAGTGCTTTGTTCAGGCAAAGATGAACACAGGAGGATTGTTCATGATTTTTTTTTTTTTTTTTTTTTTTTTTTTCAAGACAGAATCTCACTCTGTCACCCAGGCTGGAGTGCAGAGGTGCAATCTTGGCTCACTGCAACCTCTGCCTGCCACGTTCAAGCAATTCTCAAGCCTCAGCCCCCTGAGAACCTGGGAGACTACAAGCGCCCACCACTACACCTGGCTAATTTTTTGCAGTTTTGTAGAGATGGGTTTTCACCACGTTGCCCAGGGTGACCTCAAACTCCTGAGCTCAGGCAATCCACCCTCCTTGGCCTCCCAAAGTGCTAAGACTTTTCCTGAATTGTTGGTAGGAATTTGTGAGAACTACAAGCAAAATAGATGGTGTATTAGTCTGTTCTCACGCTGCTAATAAAGACATACCTGAGACTGGGTAATTTACAAAGGAAAGACGTTTAATTTACTCACAGTTCAGCGTGGCTGGGGAGGCCTCAGGAAACTTACAATCTAGTGGAAAGGGAAGCAAACACGTCCTTCTTCACATGGCAGCAGGAGGGAGAAGTGCCAAGCAAAAGGGCAGAAAAGACCCTTATAAAACCATCAGATCTCGTGAGAACTCACGGTCATGAAAACAGCATGAAGGTAACCGCCCCCATGATTAAATTACCTCCCACAAGGTCTCTCCCACAACACATGGGGATTATGGGAACTACAGTTCAAGATGAGATTTGGGTGGCGCACAGACAAACCATATCAGATGGAATGGTCAGGCATCTGCATATACCATGGATTTATCCCTCTTGTTTCTCTAACTGATTATGAGACTTATCCGGATTTCTATCCCAATTCTGAGAACTTTATGGTTCTAATCAGGAACTAGATTCCACACCAGTATGATAAAAATCTACAATTTGACATCTTTAAAAATATATGCTTAATTATACGTTTGTTTATTTCAACAAATATTTTTGAGGGCTTACTATGCATCACATACTTTTCTAGGAGCTGTTGACTTGACACATCTCAGAAACTTAGACATGGTCAGAAAGCTGCTGGAGTTGCCCTTTGCCAAGGATGAAATAAAGAATATGACTCCCCAAAAGTTGGTTATTCAAAAACATTTCTCCTACTTCTCACTAAAAAGAATGGATTTCTATGATCTGTGTAAAATATAGAAAGCATTTTCCTTAAACATACAAACAAGTGGTTCACACCAGGAAAAATATCAATAGCTTAAAGTCATGCATGGAGAAAATCTCAACCTTTCTAGTAAGGAATGAAATGCAAATTAAAGAAGCAGTTTGATACTTTATATTGTTTTGCAAAACTTATAAAGTTAGTGAATATCATGTGCTTGCCAAACTGTGAGGAAAATATCAATCTTAATGCATTTGTGGTGGGATTTTGAACATGAAGTCCATCAGTACCTCAAAAAATTAAGATTAAACAAACTCTGAAACTGCCTACCCAATTTTAGGTATATACCCTAGAAAGGGCTTCCAGATGTAGCAAATAAAATCCAGAACACCTATTGAAATTTGAATTATAGATAAGCAAAAAATAATGTTTTGGTGTAAGAATGCCCCATGCAATATTTGGGACATACTTATACTAAAAACCTGTTTTTTAAATCTAAAATTTAAATTTAATTGGGTGTCATGTATTTCATCTGACAAATGTAACCCCAGAGAAACCATCACCAGGTTATCAGGAATTGTAAAAAGACATTTATTGCAGTATTCTTTATAGAAGTCATCCATTGGGGCAACCTAAATGCCCACTGCCCGGAAAATTAAAAAAGAAATTACAATTCATCTGTTGTGTCAACCTGCTTATTTTTTTCTTTTATAATAGTTCTTTTTTAAAAAACTTTTAAGTTCAGGGTTATATGTGGAGGTTTGTTACATAGGTAAACTTGTATCATGGTGGGTTGTTGTACAGATCATTTTGTCACCCAGATATTAAACCTAGTACTCATTAGTTATTTTTTCTGATCCTCTCCTTCCTCCCACCCTTCACCCTTTGATAGGCCCCAGTATGTATTGTTCACTCTGTATGTCTATGTGTTCTCATCTTTTAGCTTCCATTTATAAGTGAGAACATGAGATATTTAGTTTTCTGTTTCTGTGTTGGTTTGCTAAGAATAATGGTCTCCAGCTCCATGCATGTCCCTGCAAAGACATAGTCTCATCTTTTGTTGCCTACATAGTTTTCCATGGTATTACGTGTACCACATTTTCTTGATCCAATCTATTATTGATGGGCATTTAGATTGATTCCCTGTCTTTGCTGTTGTGAATAGTGCTGCAGTAAATCTACATATGCATGTGTCTTTATAATGGAAAGATTTCTATTCCTTTGGGTACATACCCAGTAATGGGACTGCTGGGTCAAATGATATTTCTGTCTCTAGGTCTCTAGAGAAATAGCCACACTTTCTTCCACAATGATTGGACTGATTTAAAATCCAACCAACAGTGTATCACCATTCCATTTTCTCCACAACCTCACTAGTATCTGTTATTTTTGACCATTCTGACTGACGTGAGATGGGATCCCATTGTAGTTTTGATTTGCATTTCTCTAATGATCATGATGTTGAGCTTTTTTTCATATGCTTGTTGCTTGCATGTATGTTCTGAAAAGTGTCTCTTCATGTACTTTACACATTTTTTAATGGGGTTGTTTCTTTAAATTTGTTTACGTTTCTTATAGATGCTGGATATTAGAACTTTGTCAAATGAATAGTTTGCAAAAATTTTCTCCCATTCTGTAGGTTGTCTGTTTACTCTGTTGATAATTTATTTTGCTGTGCAGAAGCTCTTTAAATAAATTAGATCCCTTTGTCAATTCCTGTTCCTGTTGCAATTGCTTGTGGCATCTTCATCATACAAGCTTATGATAGTTCATAGTTCACAAAATTATTTTTAATCTTTTACCAAATCTAACAGACTCTGGCTTCAAATAAGTTAAGTCCATTTAGACTGATAAATTTTTTATTCCCAATATCTTTTTCTATGTGTATTACTTATTTCAGTGTTTTTTCTTTTACTTTGTGGGTTTGATACAGTTGTCATTTCTTTTTTATTCATTTAGATGTTATTTTATATTTTTCTTTTTATCCTATTAATTGTAACCATCACTTCCCCTGCTTTCCTAATTAGTTATATCTGACTCTCCTTTTATTAGTGGGAAGAATGCTATTTCCTTCAGTAAGACAAATTGTTTCCTTCCTACAACATACTAATCCCTCCAACTCATCTCTCTACCCGCTTCCTCACAAAAAGATGTTTTACCTCTATCCTACCCAAATCATAGACACAGCCTACCCAGCAACTTCAGTATTATAACAGCATAGTTATTAGTTCCCATAATTTTGTGTGTCTACCTCGTGCAATTTTTAATTTACATAATATATTTTAAATTATAGAATTTCTATTTTTTGTATGTTTTTCCTTATTCAGCTGATATTTTCTATTTGTTCATACAATAAATATTTTTACCTTTATTTTCTTGAGCACAGTTAAAATACATATTTTAAAATTCTTCTGTGGCATTGCAACATTTGCTTTTTCTCAGGTCCACCTACTCCATTGACATTTTCTATTGGCAACAGGTTGCATTTTTCTGTTTCTTTGTATTTGTAGTAATTTTGCTATTGTTTTAAAAATATTTCTATGGAGAGTGTTTAGTTTAGTGTTCTCTGTTTTGTTTATTTTAGCTTGTTTTACCTAAGGAGGACTACCACTAATTTTTACTGCTAATTTTACAGAGACTATTTTTTACTTTTGATGGGCTGCTTGCCCCAGGGGCCAGGTAGAGATATGGCAGTTCACCCACAGAATTTGTGGTCCCCCTCCCCTACTCTCTTTTCTAGAATTTTTTATCTTACTTTCTAGCTGTTGTGTTATCTCAAGTACCTGTCCTGGTCTTCCAAACCAGTAAGACTGCAGGGTGCTTATCTGTGTTGAATTTTAGTTTTCCCTAAAAGATTAATAAAAGAAACAAAACTTGGAAAGTGAAGTTTAGTTGCTTTTGTTTAAAATCTGATACGATTTGGCTCTGTGTCTCCATCCAAATCTCACATTGAATTGTAACAATCCCCACATGTCAAGGGCAGGACCAGGTGGAGGTAATTGATAGTAAGTACTCAAAAGATCTAATGGTTTTGTAAGGGGCTTCCTGCTTCACTCAGCTCTCATTCTTTCTCCTGCCAGCCTGTGAAGAGGTGAGTTCCGCCATGACTGTAAGTTTCCTGAGGCCTCCCCAGCCATGCAAAACTGTGAGTCAATTAAACCTCTTTTCTTTATAAATTTTGTAGTCTCAGGTGTTTCTTCATAGCAGCACGAGAATGGACTAATACAAAATCTGAGCCTGATAAAGCTGTAGAATAAATTAAAATTCTAGAAATGCTTGCTCAGTGTTGATAGGCTTGGGCTTGTTGCCTGGTTTATGGCCTTTGCCTATTATAGGAAGGATTATTGGTGATTTTTTTTCCTATGTGTAATGTAGATAGCAAACATTCCATGCAATTGTTAGGTAGTGTGATAAGGACCAGCTCCTATCTCTGAACAATGAAGGAGAATCTTGTTGTTCTGTATTTTATCACACATTTGGTATTGCCAGATTTTCAGATTATAGCCATTGTTACAGATACTTCATTGGTAGTATCTCTATTCCATCCTTTATCATGTAAAATTTGGTCTACTTGGGTAGCCATTTTAAAATTCTCTTTCGCATTGTTCTATTGTTTATAGTTCCCAGGGTGAAAGTCATTCTATTTGGTGTATTCCCTCAGGATGTTTTTTCCCCTCACCTGTTTGTAATCTTTGACTATGAGCTTATCTTAAGTGGGCTAATTTTCATTGAGACTCACGTTGGCCCTATGCTATGGAATCATCTCTATAAGGTGGTATGACATTTGTTACTGATAATTTCTCATGCATTTTTTCAATTCAGAATTAGTCTCATACTTTTGTCCTCCTATATTTTGTTAATAGTTTCTCATTTTGAGGTTATCGAAACCAAATGAGTAATATTGTTTTGACACCACTCACTGTTCCTGATGTAAGACTGAGTTTTAAAATATTTTAATTTTTTTTTCACAATCCAAAATCTTTTTGATAGAGAGTAGGATCTAGGGTTAGTTTTTGTAGCTGAGGCTAGCCCCTGGAGCTCTGGAGTGTTAGAACTTCTGGCCCTTGGAGCAGGGTTAGGTTTGGTGTGGCTATGAAGTGTTATCCAGGCCCTGTAGAAATGCAGGTGTGCTTGGTACTTGCAACAACCAGAGAGCAGAACGGTGCGATGGCCCTTGAGAATCCAGCTCACCAAGATGAGTGTCTTGCCCCAAGCCTTCAGGATGTAGTTGTGACCCAGCTACTCAACTGCAGAGCACACACACCTGCAATTTGGGCACCTCCTGAACCCACACATCATCTGTTATGGTCTCCACAACCACAGTAGTTTTCCCAGCCAGAAAGTTTCATCTGCTGGATCATCCAGAAAAGCAATACAGGTAGCCAGTTGGTGCAACCCATAAACAGCCTCTTCAGCATAACTTTGTTAAATGTGGAGTTGGTTTCTCTGGCCATAAACGGGTATAGCCTGACCAACAGCCTTAGGTAGATGTCTTGGCTCTTGGGCTCCTTGCGTGGAACCTTTCTGTCCTTATGGTAGATGTTGACTTACAAGATGGCATCTTCTGTTCAGCCAGGTTCAGAAAAAGACTCAACTGGTTATTTTCTATCCAAAATTCTGGCGTAGAGAAAGTTTCTTATAACCTCTCCTGCTAACTATTATCAAAATCTGTTTGTTTGCTTGTTTGTTTGTTTGTTTCGGTATTTTTTAAGAAAGACGACACTTCATGACTAAGGCTTTATTCAAGAAGCCAAGTTCCAGGTACCCAAGTGTAGAGTTCTCTAATGAGCATCCCTAGTATTTAATAATAGAACATGTTAATTAAAAAACCAACTCCCAGGCCCACACCGAAGTGGCTATGTTTCAGAGAATCCGTAAATCTTATTTCTGTGAAGCTAAGTAATTCTGGAGCATAGTCCAACTTAGAAAATACTGCTCTAATAGAACTTTTACATATCTTTCCTAGAAGTGGTCCATGAAGAACCCTTTTGTAGATTTAACATAGTTATATTAAGTAAGCCACTTAAACATACATCCAGAACAGAAAATAATGTGGTAATCTGTGGTGCTGTTTGTCCAGTATTTCCCCTTTTAGACTATCTGCATTCCTCTTGTCAACCCATTTGAATTATGTATCATGAATGCCACAGGTGAAATAAGCCTTTGATTTTTAAAGGAACTGCAGTTTGAGGATTTTTTTTTTTGTTAGCATGGCATAACCTAGCTAACCTTTCATATTAATATCCCAGTTCATAAATACATATAAACCGTATAGTTGTCATCCAGAATCCTCCATCACATTCATAGCCTGCTGAAGGTTGATGACAAAGTAAAAAGCGCAAAGTAACTTTTGGAAAATTGCTGTAGTTAAATTAAGGGGCCCTATAGTACCTTTTGTTTTGTCTCAATGGATTTTACTAATGCCAGAGACTATTTTCCTCTGTTCATGGCATATTATTAGACCATAAAAACTCCTGTGATGTTTTGCCTTATTTTTGAATGATCTATGTAAATTTCTGTGTGTAAAATTGTTTAATACATTCTGATCCATTTATAATATTTCCTATTATGCCCCCTTCACCTTTCACTCATTCAGAATCCCTCAGTGACGGGGCATCTATGTGGTCTCTATTATCTCACTCTAACAAATACTGTTGCAATGAATATTCTGGACCTTATCCTAGTTTGGCATGTACAAAAGTATCTCTAGGATAAATATTAGTGAATGGGACTTCTGGGCTACTTGAGTGTGCAGACTTGTTTTCACTCTCCAAATTATCTAAAGTCACTGGAATTAGTAGTGTGGGACACTAGAAATCAGAGAATTGTGTACTGAATGGGACAGAAGTTAGTGGCAGGGATCCCCATGAGTTGTTGGTTGTGGGTTGGTCAGCCAACAGAGATTGGCCACCATGAATATGAGAGAAGGGCAGATACACTAGAAGTCAAGCATTGCTAGTGGTAATTGGAGCTCTGGACCAGCCAGAATAGAGAGGCTTTGGTAACACCTCAATAACAACGCTGGCATCCAGCTTAAACTACATAGCCTGAACCTTAGAAGAAATTATCTCACTCTAAATTAAGGGCAACGGTTGACCCACCCGAACAAAGCCTAAATTAAATCCTAATGAGATCCTCAGAAGTGACATAATTGAGAGTTTGTATGAGTTCTAGTAACTTAGAGGAACTCAGGAAACAATTTGAACTTTTCTCAGGTCTACTACAACAGGTATAGAGTTAGTTTTACACAAGTTCAAGGCTATCCAATAATTGAATTGGCCACAATAACAAAAATAAATATTTCAGAATGCTAGCAATATCTAGCATCTCAGAAATACGTTTCAGAATGATCAGCATATGATAAAAATTTTCTAGACGTGCAAAGAAACAAGAAAATGTGAATAGTCCAGGGAAAAGACAATCAATAGAAACCATACATTTATGGATTTTGCAGCCACAGACATTAAACTGGTGTTTAGTAAAGAATTAAAAGGCAATTTTCAAGGATGAAAGAAAAACATGAGCTTAATTAGTGAACAGATACAGATTTTCACAAGACAAATAAAAACTACAAATAAATGGAGTTTCTAAAATTGAAAACTACAACAATGAAAAATAAATACCTGGCCAGGTGCAGTGGCTCACACATGTAATTCCACACTTTGGGAGGCTGAGGTGGGCCTATCACTTGAGGCCAGGAGTTCGAGACCAGCATGGCCAACATGGTGAAACCCTGTCTCTACTAAAAATATAAAAATTAGCCAGGCATGGTGACCTGTGCCTGTAGTCCCAGCTGCTTGGGAGGCTGAGGCAGGACAATAGCTTGAACCTCCAGGAGGTGGAGGTTATAGTTAACTGAGATCCTGCCACTGCACTCCAGCCTGGGCAAGAGAGCGAGACACTGTCTCTAAATAAATAAACAAACAAACAAAATACATATAAATTCCAAGATGACCTTAACATCCAATTGAAGATAGGAAAAGAAAGTCAGTGAACAGGAGGACAGATCAACAGAAATTTTCCAATCTGAAGAACAGAAAGAACAAAGATTGAAGGAAAAGAATCCCAGATAGTTGTAGAATAATATCAAATGGTCCAGCATACATGAAATTGAAAGTTAAGAAGGGTGAGTGAGAATGAGGCCAAAAACAGGCTAAAAATTCCTCAAATTTAATGAAAAACATTAACTTATATATACTAGAAGTGCAGCACACTCAAAGCAGAATATACAAAGTGATACCATAAAGCAAAAGAAAAAAAACACAGAAAAACTCAAAAGACGCCAGAAAATAAATACAAAGGAATAAAAGTACAAATAAGAAATATTAATTTCTTACCAGAAACAAAGCAGAAGATGATAAAAAGATATATTCAATTTGCTGAAAGTTGAAACATTATATTCAGCAAAAGTATCACTGAAAAATTTGGCTCAAGTAAAGATATTTTCTTTTTATTTAAAAGCTGGAGGAATTATTCACCATGGTGGCTCACACCTGGTATGGCAATATTAGTATCAGACAAAATAGGTTTCATGACCAAAAATGTAAAAGTAATGCTAGTTGGAGTAATTCATTATAAAGGTATTTCAATATTAATATGCCTACCTCTAATAAGAATTTCAAAATTCATAAAGCACAAATTGATAGAATTGAATTAAAAAACAGACAATCTGAGAACATAATTGGAGATCCTCCCTCTCTCATTTTAACTACCTTCTCTCAGATAAAACAATGGACAAAAAATCAAGTATAATATAGATCTACCATTGAACCTCAATGATATTTTAAAAATGTTACAACCAACCCAATGATTGAAAATTCATATTCCCTCAAATGCATATGAAACATTCATCAAAATATATAAAATATATTTTGTGTATCTTAAAAGACTAAAATCTTAGAGTATGTTTTCTGTGTGTGTGCACCAAAAGTAAATTGCAAATCAAAAAGTGAAGACATTCAGAAAATTCTTAAATATTTAGAAATTAACTACACTATGAAATAACTCAATCAAAAACAAAATCACAAAGGAAATAAAATATTCAACTGAAAGATAATGGAAACACAGCTTATCAATTTTTGTGGGACACTGCTGACAGTGTTTAAAGAAAAAATTCATAGTCTAAAAGCCTACATTATAAAAGAAGAAATGGTTAAAATAAATCACTTAAATTATCACATTAAGAAGCTAGAAAAAAAAGAACAAATTAAGTTCAAAATAAGTATGAGCATGAAAACAGTGAAAATTAAACTATAAATCAATGTAATAAACATAGACAACAGTAAAAAGGCCAGAGGTTTATTCTTTGAAAATATTAATAATATGTCTAACGCTCTTAACACAATTAATAAAAGAAAATAAAAGCAAAATATCAGGAAAGAAAGAGGGATATTATGAAAAGGAAGAAATACAAATTTTGAAGGCTACAAATGGAGTATTTTGAATAACTTTACTACATGAAATATAACTGAGATTAAATGAATACATCCCTTATAAAAAATAACTGACCAAACTAACTCAGTAAATTAAAAAGAATATATTTAATGAAGAAAACTCTGGTTTTAGACAGTTTTAACAGCAAATTCTATAAATCTTTAAGACAGGAACTTTACCAAACATTTATTCATTTTTAAAGAAAGGTGAAATGCATGCTTCTAATTAGATGTTATGAGACATGCATGACCATCATACCACAAATCTCACAACCTTTATTGAAGAAAAAATGTGAACGTACGTTTTTCATGACATAGATGTAAATATCTTCAACAAAATAACAGCAAGTAATGACATATAAAAACATTAATATATCACAACCAAGTGGAGTTTATCCTATGAATGCAGGATTAGCTTAACATTTGAAAATAAATCTATATAATAATCACCATAATAGAATAAAAGAGGAACACAATACCCTTTCATAATAAAAAACATTCAACAAAGTAAGAATGGAAGAAAACTTCCTCAAACTGATGATGTTCAAAAACCAGCTAGCTATATGTAAATATATATCTCATGGTAAAGGACTGACTAATTTCTCCCTACGACTGGGGACAAGATAGGAATGTACACTTTAACTACCTCTATCAACATTGTACTGAAGATCCCAGCTTATTAAGTAAACAAAACAAGCAAAAATTATAAATATACTAGAAAGAATGTCCAGTTGTATATACTTGAAGACTACATAATGTCTGTAAAAAACTTTAATGATCAACCAAAAATATTTTTTAAACTACAAGATTTAACATTTAAATATAATAAGATTGGAGGTTAAAAGTTAATACATAAATAGAATCTTTTTTCTTTTTCATTCTTTACCTGCGATTTCGATTGGATAAATACAATTTTCTTGTGCTATATTTAAAGATAAAATTTCTATTTGCATTCTTGTATTGTTTACCCTTAATTTAAAAATATGCATCTATGTTTACTTATTCCTATCAGGATCTTGACTTTATTAATATCTATGGATTCCTCTCAAACAGGATAAGCATCTGTACTTGTTCTCACCTAATCTTTTCACTGTCTGAATCTGCCATGCTAGTGTTATTCAGATTTTAGATCATAGTTGATAGTTTTAAATATTTTACTAAACAATAATATACATACAGTAGAGTTTCTGTATCATAAGTGATTTATAAATTTTCACAATCCATTCATGTAACATGTTCTCATCACGAAGCCAAGCAATACCAGCTCCCAAAATAACACATCTCAGGCTCCCATCCAGTAACTGCAACTCTCTGCATCTTTTCTAATTTCTAACAGTTAGTTTTGCCTGTTTTGGTTTTCTATATTAATATGCTAATGAGCATATACTTTCTCTGTGTCTGACTTTTTAAGTTCAAAATTACGTTTCTGAGAATCATCTATTTTCTGCATGTAGTTGTAGATGGCTCATTCCCAGTGATGCATAGAATTCTGTTATGTTAATATAGCACAGTTTTTTATCCACTCTTTTATTAAGGTAGATTTCTTTTTTATTTTTCTAATTACAGTTATTATGAATAAAACTTCTGTGGGCACACTTACACATGTCTTTGGTGAATAAGCACTCATTTCTTTGGGATATATAACCAAATACGTATTGCAGGATCAGAGCATATACATATACTCAGCTTCAGTAGATACTGGTAGTATTTTATTGTGGTACCAATAATCTCACAGCAGGGTATTGGAATTTTGAGTGATTTCCTTCTGTTTTATTTTATAAATAATGTTTTACCAGTTATCTGGATATTCCTTAGCCCAGTCAAATCAATTGACCATCATACTGGTTGTGGAGAGAAGGGGCACTATTGTGTCAAAAAAGAACACTTATTTGGATCCAAGCTCTTTTATTTACCAAGTATGTAGGCATAAACTCACTTCTTTTCCCATCTATACGCTGAGAGTGAGAATATATACATAAATCTTTCTTGTAAGAATTGTAAATAATGTAAGTTATCTGAAATGGAGAGTAGCCCAGAGTATATGCTGAAATTTTTGAGTTTTTTTCATCTTTTCTGCATACACATCCTCTGTTATGTGCTCACTAAGGGCTTTGGAAAATGAATGGATCCACTGTTAAAAAGAAAAACAAGCTTCCCATAACTGTTGCTTCTGAAGTTCAGCAAGAGGTGTCACTTACATCCCCAAAGAGAGGAAGACAGTCAGGTTATGTAGACTATTGATCCTTAATTAGGAGAGAAACTGAAGTGATTCGATATTCTTTGCATGCTTTATTAGGCTGAAATGAATCTTATAAAAACTCAATTTAACTGATTTTGAGATTTCAGTAAAAAATATGGACCATTAACAGCTTACTTTAGCAATTAGAGATGTTGAATGTAACCAAAAGGTCATCTGTTCCTAGTTTAGAAAGTAACAGATTCTTATGATAATCTTCTAACTCATAACTCCTATACATTTTTATCATAAGAAATTATTGCTTCTCAGATCTTGGCTTTCTTGCCTCAGCTCCATTAGCTTAATAAATACCAACTTTGAATTCACAGACTCAATCTGCAGCTTAATTTTGGAGATTTCACAATTGGCGGCAATTATTCCATAGGGCTCACTTACCTTTAAAAGCAGGACATTTCTTGGATAGCAACTATCAGCTTCCTTGTTTTCATTAATGTTAGGATTATCCTGCACTTGCCAATTTCAGGCAATGTTTTCTTATTTTGCTGTGAACGAGTTAAAGGAATTATATACTTTTCTTATACACACAGTAAAGTGTGTTTTAAACTGGCAGATTTTCGCTGTGTTTGAGGACCAAAATGGCCAAACCAAAGGAAGAACTAACACAAAGTGCACATCATGGGCAGAACAAATATAACAATTTAGAAATAACCTATCCAGCACCAGATAGTTCAAAACAATAAAGACAAATGGTGATGTGCTAGTCTTACACGCATATGCTTTATGTTTGAAAAGAAACATGCTAAAAAATCTGGAAAGGCCAAGCACGGTGGCTCATGTGTATAATCCCAGCACATTGGGATGCCAAGATGGGAGGTTTGCTTGAGCCCAGGAGTTCGAGACTAGCTTGGGCAACATAGTGAGAACCTTTCTCTACATAAAATCTAAAAATTAGCCAGATGTGGTGGCTCATGCCTGTAGTCCCAGGTACTTGAGAGGCTGAGATTGGAGAATCACTTGAGCCAGGGAGGTCGAGGCTGTAGTGAGCCATGATTGCACCACTGCACTCCAGCCTGGATGATAGTGAGATCTTGTATCAGGAAAAAAAAGAAAAGAAGAAGAAGAAGAAAAGAAAAAAGAAAAACTGGAAAGATAGACTTGAATCAACTGAAATTAAATTTAACTTTTTAAACAACCAGTCACTACTCACATGCCTCAGTAGTAATTAGGCTACCAAAAGTATAATCACTTAATGAAAGACAGTAAGTTAATAGATCCTCTAATTCTGCAGGACACACTCAGCCCAAAAATGTGTGTGTGGTCCTTTGGTATGGTTCTTAGTTTTTCATTTAATTTATCATTGAATGATCAATATTCTTTACCTTTTTAAGTATTATTTTCAAATCCTTTCATATCTCAAACCAGGTTCAAAATCAACCTGCTGTAGCAAAGGTTCTTGGGGATTATAATAGGATATATATTCTGCCTCTATTAAATACTTCGGATAATATTTCACTAATAATAAATGATCTTATCTGTTACTTTCTATTTCCACCTCCATATTAGCAAAATTCTAGAGGATAAAATATATATACATTTTTCAAATACGATTTCAGGTTATTTTGTTTGTGATAATATATCCTCTAGAGGCCAATAAATAAATAGAAAAACATATCTCCCCTACCAATAGATAAAGTAACTATTTAACCAGTGTGTTTTGTTTGTAAGGTTTATTAGCATTATTTAAGAAAAGGGAGATGTTATGTTTCTAGTTGCAATCGTTGCATAATTCGGTCTTATTCATTTAATCATCATGTCAAAGATATAGAAAATAAAATGCATGTTGGAAAAAGCACCATTGAATAAGTCAATAAAATATGCTTAATTGGTATTAAGTATATTTTTGATAAATCGCACATATATACTCTTCATGTTGCCTTTTTTTGTTAGGCAATAGTCTCTACAAAGGTTATGGTGAATGCAGATAAGCTAGTCTAGTCCTATAGAATTATGGTTTAACTCTTAGGACTAACATTCCAATGAAGTAAATGTTACTTATTACTCAGTTTGTTACACTGAACTCATAGGCTCAACCACAGGTTACCCTGCCTAGGATCTGGAGTATTTTTTCAACATTCTGCTCTCCCAATCCCCAAGTTCTCCAAATCCTTAATGACTAACATTCAGCATTATCTAGAGAATTCATATAATCAACTAGAGTGAGCCATGTTGGTATCTTCTACTCAAAGCGTTAACTTTTAAAGACATTATTTCTTTAAAGAGATTCATTCTGACATCAATATTCAATACTAGAAAATCAGGCCTTAAATAATTGTATGTTTCTGGATAAGGCTGGTATAGGCAAATATGAACAACTCAGTGTGTCTCGATAAAATCCCAATTTGTTCAAATAAAAACTCCAATTACAACATAATCATGTGATGGAATATGACAGGCATAATTCTAACCAATCTCATCATATCTAAATGACTTTCCCCTTAGCCCACTCTACTCCAAACCACATTTGCCTTTAGCTGTTAGTCAAAGAAAGTAGGCCTAGTCCTATCTTGGGGTCTTTACTGAAACGCTTTTCTCCCAGATATCCATAGGATTCTCTCACTCAAGTTTCTGCTCAGATGTCCACTTCACAGAGAAGCCTTTCACCTCCAATTCACCACTTGCCCCTCAAGGATAGGTGTCTTATGCTACTTCCCCACTTTACTTTTCTCTCTGTCAATTATCAAGATATTAAATAACATTATTTACCTATGGTTTTTTTTTTTTGTTTGTTTGTTTGTTTGTTTGTTTGTTTGTTTTTTACTGTGTACAAAAGGTAGATTCAGTAAAAGGTAAATTTGTGAAGACAGGAAAATTTTGGTTTGATTGGTTCACTTCCTTATACCCAAGATTTAGAGCAGCTCCTTTTTACTATTAGATTATCAACAATATTTGAGTATGAGATAATTAATAAGAATTTTTATGAGCTTTGTGAAGAACTTTTTTTTTGTATATGAGACTTTTATTCATTTTTATTTTAATTTAATTTAATTTATTTATTTTTGAGACGGAGTTTCGCTCTTGTTGCCCAGACTGGAGTGCAATGGCAGGATCTCGGCTCACTGTAAACTCCACCTCCCGGGTTCGAGAGCGTCTTCTGCCTCAGCCTCCTAAGTAGCGGGAATTACAGGCACCTGCCACCATACCCAGCTGACTTTTTGTATTTTTTTAGTAGAGAAGAAGTTTCACTATGTTGGCCAGGCTGGTCTCAAATTCCTGACCTCAGGCAATCCACCTGCCTCATCCTCCCAAAGTGCTGGTGTGATTAAAGGCTTGAGCCAGTGTGCCTGGCCTGAGACTTTTTAATAAAGAAAATGTGAATCTGAAGAAATCAGAACATGCTTGGAAAAGCAATTTCAATCTAACGCTATTGGTTTTTATCTTAAGTGTTAATAATGAGCATTCCATTCCAATCTTTAATTTCAACATTTTGAAGGATGTTAAATAGTAGCAATGTTAGAAAGGTGATGAAAAACATAAGACAATTCACCCATTAAAAATAAATGATTAATAATATCATGGGATAGTTTCTGCTGTAGAAAAGAAGTGTCATGAAGTCAATTTGTATTTCAGCTTTTAGCAATGAGACCTTGATAACTTGCACTATGTTTTTATAAGGATAGACATAGTCTAAAGCTTCCTTGATTTATTCAAAATTCATTAAAAAATTTTCATCATCTCAGTATTTTTTTCATACTACTGTTTTATCTGAAAATATTGTTACTGGGAAAGATTACTTATTGGAAAAAATAGTAGAGTTGCTTCAACATCGTTGGCCTACATCTTAAAATACGTGAACTAAAAAAAATAATAATAATAACGTTACCCTGTGTAAAATTCATTTAATTTTTTTCCTATAAGTCAGAGCTTTGTGTCTCTGTGTCAGCTCTGTAAACTAAATTAAAGTAGATCTCTCTGAATTTTCTCTTCAATAGTTATCTATGTTTAGTCTTTAATAGCAGTTTAAAAAGAATGGGGATGCGATACTGACCTCTTCTGGGTAGGGTTAATGATTGTTCTCATCGTCTATTCTTCTTGAAACTATTTTTCTTGTTAATGTTTCATCATCAACATCCTTACAACATAATTTTAAGGCATTACAAAAGAGACCTTTCTATGATCATTTTGTTACTGATTTTCTTTTTTATTTATTCTTATGTAGAAAGACTAATTCTATAACACTAATTCAGAAATGGCTTATAAATCTACACATACATCAAAAACTAAAATAAGTGGATACAGAAATCTAGAAAGCATGATAAATTAACAAGAATAGATAAGATGAAGCTGGGAATAAGGTTAGTACCAAAATACACACCAGAAAAAAAGTACATTTTTTCATTGGTAGCTCAACATTTTATTTTTATGCTTTAAATTAACCAAAACAAAGAGGAAAACATAGTAAGCTTTATGTGATAATAAAGATGATAAGCTTTAAAGTCCTTATGATAGAAGCTCAGTAATTCAGAAAGAGAACATCTGTAGCTAAGATTGATAGCCAAGAGAAGTTTTCCCTGTGAGAGCTCAGAAAGAGCCCACTCTTTCATCATTAACTACATTATCACAGTAAACTCAGCAATTCATTTCAGAGTTCTGTTTATTCAGCCATGTGTAATATGCCCTAACCAAAAGATGTACATGTAGATAGTAGGATTAGTTAATTTGGAGTTTACCATTTTTTTTTCTCATTCTTTCATCTACATTAAGTACTGGAATTACAACAATGAACAACAGAGCTGGGGTCTACATTGTCAAGGAGTTCATAGCCTCGGAGGAAAGAATGATATTAAAGAATTGATTTTGTGATAAGCGTTAGTAAAAACTTTATAACATGAAATAAGCGTTAATACTACAGACTCATAACCAGTCTTGGGTAGAGGGATGTGAATAATACATCTCAGTCTTGGGAAAAAATCAAGATTATTTGATTATTGTTTGCACGATATGTCTTTTTTCATTCTTTTACTTTTATTTTTGTTCTTATATTTTGAATTTTGGCTTATCGATTTGCTCTTTGCTTGTGGATAGCATATAGTAAAATATTTTCCTTCTAATTAAGGTGTTTAGGCAATTTAAGTTTAATGTGATTACTATTATGTTTGTATTTTAATCTATTATCTTTCTCTTTGTTATTTGTCCTATCTATTCTTTGTCCTATTCTTCACTTCTTCTTTCTTTTGAATTTTAAACAATGCTTTTATTTTATCCTCATTATTGATGTATTAGTTATAAAGTTTGTGTGTATGTTTGTTATTTTAGTGATTGCTTTATGAATTATAGTACATATATTTAACTTATCAGTTCTACCATATAATAATATCACTTTAACTATGAGAATCATACAATAGTATACTTCTGTTTTCCCCTCATGACCGTGGTGCTATTGTCATACATTTTACTTCTACAGATATAATCAAACCAACACTACATTGATACCACTTCGTTTAAATGTCAATTATCTGTTTACATATAAATTTACCTATTTAAATAATAAAAATAATGAACTTAACCTCTTAGTTACCACTGCCAGTTCTCTTTATTCCTTTGTGAAGGTCCGTATTTCCATCTGAAATCCTTTTCTTTCTACCTGAAGGATTTCCTTTAATTTTGTAGTATGTATCTTCTGAAAATACATACTTTTTTCAATTTCATATGCATTTAAGGCTCTTCATTTCACCTTCTTTTATGAAAGATATTTTTGTTGGCTATAGGATTAGAGGTAGATGGTTTTCTTCATTCTATATTCTATCTTAGAATTGGATGCCCTTATCCTTTCCAAGGAAAAATGCCTTGTTTTGAACTCTGGCTTATAATCTTCAATTCTACACACTTTTCTACAGGTACAGAGTGGATTTTAAAGACAATATATCTAATATAGGTACTCTATGCATAAGAAGATTAGAAAAACATACAAATATATTTATTTGTATTATATATGCTCAACATTAAGTAATAAGGTAAATCTATATGGATACTGATAGCAGATGCTTCTCCCATCAAAGAAATCTGAAGTATTTTTTACATGACCAACTAAGAACAGAAGGTATCCCTAAGGGAATCAGGCCACAGAGGTTAATTGCTGGAGTTTAGCATCCATATCATCATAACCACAAAGACAGCATAACGCTCCTCACACAAACTAGAGTCCTATGAAGAGAAACTCCTACCATTGAAACAGCTAACAACAGTTCACCCTCTATTCTGTGGAATCAGCAAGGAAAATATGTAAAGGAAAGAAAATTATTAAAGATTGACAAATAAATATGTAAAAATAGCAATAGATTTAAAAATAGCAATACATACTTTTGGAGTATAGTTATTAAATTTAAAATTTAATAAACATTTTAAACAAAAAATAGGTTTACTTAAAGAGAAAATTGGTAACATAATTGACAAATTTGAGCAAATAACCAAGAATATAAGAGGGATGAAGAAATGTAAAACACTAAACAGCCATTAAGAAAGATTGGGGGTAACATGAGAAGGATAGAAGCTTTCCTTGTATGTTTGGCAGTATACAATGGAGAAAAGGAAGAGAAGCTACATTTGAAATAGTATTTGCTGAAAAAATAACCAGACTAAAAAAATAATTCTGACTTCTCAAATAGAAAGAACAGAAGAAAAGTCTTAGACAACAAAAATACAAATCTGGGTCCAGATACACCATTCTGAAACTATTATAGATTATGAAAAGTGGAGAGAAATCTTAAAAGCTACATAAGAAAAAGACTGGATAAAGTGAACAAATATTTCTTACAATAGCTCATCAAAAATAATGAACGTCCACAGACAATAGATTAATATCACTGAAGCACAAGGGAGGATATATCTGTTCAACATTAAATAATTCTTTTATTTCTTTGAGATGGAGGCTTGCTCTGTTGCCCAGGCTGTAGTGCAGTGAAGAGATCTTGGCTCACTACAACTTCCGCCTCCTGAGTTCAAGCAGTTTTCCTGCCTCAGTCTCCTGAGTAGCTGAGACTACAGGTGCCCACCACCATCCACAGCTAATTTTTGTATTTTTAGTAGAGACAGGGTTTCACTATGTTGGCCAGGCTGGTCTCGAACTCTTGACCTCGTGATCCGCCTGCCTTAGCCTCCCAATGTGCTGGAATTACAGGAGTGAGCCACTGTGCCTGGCCAACCTTAAACAATTCTATACCCTGCTAAGCTATCATTGAAACATCATGGAAAAATACAAACATTATGAAACAAACCTACAGACCAAGACAATTTCCTACTCCTATACACTCACTGAAAGACCAACCAAAGAACACACTTCTGTAAGAAAGATGGAGATGTAAAGAGCAAGAAAAATGACCTAAGAAATATGTAAATATTATAATAAGTAAAATAGCTGATTACATACAGCAAGATGTAAATAAAATTTTGATAAATTTTGTTTTAATAAATCTGCCTATAATTTATTTTAGCTATAGTTATCTCTAAAATGATCAAAATAGAATGTATAACTTCTGAAGAAGTAAAAAGTAAAAGTAAAAAAGGGAAGAAAAATCAATAAATATAATTAATGTTTTTAAAAGAAGATATGAATTGCATGATCAATGGAAAACACCAGATAAATACAGTAACCAAAACAGCATGGTACTGGTACCAAAACAGAGGTATAGACCAATGGAACAGAACAGAGCCCTCAGAAATAATACCACACATCTACAACCATCTGATCTTTGATAAACCTGACAAAACAAGAAATGGGGAAAGGATTCCCTATTTAATAAATGGTGCTGGGAAAACTGGCTAGCCATATGTAGAAAGTTGAAACTAGATCCCTTCCTTACACCTTATATAAAATTAATTCAAGATGGATTAAAGACTTAAATGTTAGACCTAAAACCATAAAACCCTAGAAGAAAACCTAGGCAATACCTTTCAGGACATAGGCATGGGCAAGGACTTCATGTCTAAAACACCAAAAGCACATGTATACATATGTAACAAACCTGCACATTGTGCACATGTACCCTAGAACTTAAAGTATAATAAAAATAACAATTAAAAAATATTAAATATATATCCATGTTTATAAACACTCACAAAATGTTAAACAGATTACACTTTCCTGAAAGACAAACAGATGCCTTTCATGTTGGGATTAAAAAATATTCTTTTCTTATTTTGCTAATTTATCTTATTACTATGTTTCCTTCAGTGTGCGTTTACAGTGGTTAAAAAATTTGGTTTAATAACTTAGAAAGTTGAAAGAGGTAGAAAATAACATGCTAAGAAAATTTTCATGAAATTACAGTTAGCAGTTATATCTAACAAGTGTACCTGTATTTTAAGACAAAAATCAAAATTAATCACCAATTACTGAATGACAAAATTAAAATTTAAGAAGCTGTAAGAATAATTATTTTTATATTAATATGGAATAAAATACAAAGTAAAATTAATAGAAATGGCTGTGTTCAAAATTATGTAGTAACATTTAATTTCATTTTATGAAAAAATTAGATAATACAATCAAATATTAATAAGGATAAGATAAACTAGCAATGCAATTAATATACTTATTTAAAACTCTGCATTGCAATAGTAAAAACTTTTTTTCTAGCTCACAGAGGGTTTATACAAAATCAGATCTTTTACTTGACCCCAAAGAAAATATACACAAGTATAAAAAAATCAAGATTCCATGAAATATATAGCCTCTGGCCAAAATGTGATAAAATTAGAAACCAATTACAAAAAGTCAGATTTTTTTATATTTTTGAAAATTAAAACAAGACAAGATAATTAATCAAGCAGGATGAGCCATCCTCTTAAAAGGTGAAAGAGGAAATGATCATGACAATGTTTGGAACTGAATGGCAACAATGCCACTATAAATAAAAACTAATGGGTAATATCTAAAACGATATCTGTAAAATAAATTGTAGTGCATGTTTAAAAAAAAAACCAAATAACCAAGAAGGTTTAAGTAAACTGAGTGATCATTAGTGCTTCTTGTCAAATATTTCTGGCATTTACCCTCTTCTGCACACATGATAGGATTTTATTTCCTTGCTTCTTGAAATTAGGTATCAGTATGTAACTTTTTAGGCTGATGAATTTTGAGAGTCAAAATTCAGTGTGTAATGTTTGGGGAGAAATTCCAAGTGCCAGTTTCTGAGATACTATAATATTTGTTTTTCTACTGCTGCAGTGATTGTGGATATGTGTGCCAAGACAAGACATTTCTCAGGTTGGTTTTTAAATAAGTGTAAACAACACTGTTGACACCAAACGTGTAGGCTTTTTCCCCACACCAACCAATTCTTCAACACCAGCTAGGTGTCCTACAGTTCAATTCAGTTTTGACACTACCTGAAGTTAGTATCATATCCTACACTTGTAAAGGGCTCAGGCTCACAAGACTGTCTCCACTTCAGATGGCAATTACAAGTCCTGGGGTTCCTGTACTTCTGACAGATTGGCTATAAATCTGAGGTTTCCATGATTCCCTCCTTGGGTTCAGTAATTTACTAGAATGGCTCACAGAACTCAGGAGGCCACTTTGTTTACTCTTGCCGGTTTATTATAAATGATACAACTCAGGAACAGCCAAATGGAAGCTATGTATAGGGCAAGGTATGGGAGAGGAAGGGTGCATGTGACTCTTCCACGCACTCTCCTACATGCTGCCCTTCCAATACCTTGATATGTTCACCAACCAAGAGGCTGTCTGAACCACCTTATCCAGAGTTTTTAATGAAGGCTCCATGCATGATTGATTAAATCATTAACATTGATAATTAACCCAATCTCCAGTCCCTATTCCCTCCCCAGAGGTCAGAGGGCTGGAACAAAAGTTCTAACCCTCTAATCATGTTTTGGTCTTTCTGTTGAAGAGCTGCTATCCTATTTATCCAAGGGTCCCAGCCACTAATCATCACATTAGCATACAGAAAGGCACATTTATCACTCCAGAGATTCCAAGGGTCTTAGAAGCTCTTTAGAAAGCGGGCACTAGGCCCAGCTACTCAGGAGGCTGAGGCAGGAGAATGACATGAACCCAGGAGACGGAGCTTGCAGTGAGCCGACAGTGTGAGACTCCGTCTCAAAAAAAAAAAAAAAAAAAGAAAAAAGTGGGTACTAGGACTAAGTATTATTACAAGAGATTTTTCTATCACTTGTATCACTCAGGAAGTTACAAGCATTTTAAGAGCTCTGTGCCAGGAACCAAAAATGAAGATTAAATGTATATTTCTTATTATGTCATAATATGATAAATATGAGCAGAAACTCTGTCAATCAACATGGAATGTGCAACATTAACAAAAATAATTTTTTATGTTTACTTCACCAAGATTTGGGGATTGATAGACATAATATGGACTAGTGTTTGGTATTAAATTTAAGAAGTTAAAAATAGAAAGACATGAAAAGACTAGTGAAATAGATAAATCTCTGTAAATATTGTTCCAGGACAAAGGAAATGAGATGCAGATAAACAATATGAAGATTTTAAGAAGGGACCAATTTCCACATGCAATAGCACAAGAAAAAATTATGAGACACCATAAGATATTTTATACCAAATATTTTGAAATACATTGAAACAAAATGTCCTAAAAATATATAAACTTGCAAAACATTAAAGAAAATACCTGAATTAAAGTGAAGCCATAAAATAGTAAATTGGGTTTCAAAATGTCCCTCCAAAAGACACCAGAATAGGTAGTTTCACATTAAACAAACCTTCAAGCATTTCCCCCATTTATATTAGGTGTTTCAAAGAACACGTACAATAAAAGTTTCACAAGTCAATTTATAAATCCAACCTAACGTTGTTAGCTAAAAACTGGTTGAAAAACACTATCAAAATGGAAATTATGGAACATTAAAATTACTAAAATTCTTATAAACAGTGAACTGGAATAACCTTACTTTGAGCTTGTACTCTCTAGTTATGGCTACAATCCTCATAGTAATGAGGGATAAGTAATACGTTTTATGTAATTCTTATAAGTGTTGCAAACAGATTGAAGCTATTGGCTGACATACTGACCCACTCAGCCAGGAAGTAATTGCACAGCGATGGAAGGGTGAACCTTCAGGTGGACTCTTGCATCCCATTTTCCCATTTTGGAGCGCCAACCCACTGCTTTTCCCAAAATGGCTTATACATACTAGAATTCTGCATGTGCCAAGATTTTGAAAAGAGCTGGGATCACTCTTCTCATTTCTTCCACTCACCCCAATTCAAATATTTGTTATCTGCCACGTCCCTGTGAACATTTTAGTGTGTAATCATGGAGTATCTGGGAATTAATTCTAGTTTCAGAATTAATTCTAGTTTCACAATTAATGAAACATATAATTGATACTAAGAATAAACTTGTGTTGAGTGTTGACTTTGGGTGTAATTAATATGGTAATTCTGAGTTGTACAATTTTAGGTTCACTTTCAGTATTGTATAAATTCAAATACATGACACATGTGAAATGATATTGAAAATGTACCTAATTATTTTAATTTGCCAATTATTTTATTAGCTTTTTACATTATTTTATCCCGAACTTCACAGAACATAACCCTCATTCAAGTAAAATTATCGGGTCCCTATTGAATTGGTTGTAACGTTCTGAGGAGGAATCACTGAGACTTATCTTGAGAACAAAGAATAAAAGGTCATATACCACCCATACGGAACTGGTAGTTATTTTTATATGTGAAGGAGAGAATGCCAGCTACCTGCCAAATTTTATATACGACACCAAATATTTTCCTAGTGGTGTTTTAGGAATTTCTGGTATAGTTTCAATCTCATATTATATTGAATAAATGATAGAAGTATTTCATATATACCAATATTTGAAAGTAGCATACATCAAATTTCTTTTATTATTCAGTATTGTTTGTATTATTCTGCTTTGTGATTTTTACTTTATTGTCATCAGGAAAAGTCGATGTATTAAAATTTCTCCCAAAGCGTTTTCCTTTAAGCTGTTTTGTCATTTTATATTGGCTTGTTTTCTGTTGAATTATTTTATTTGGGTGCTATTCTCAACAAAATGAAACTTTGTATATTTAAAATCTTTCAGAGTATTTTAAAATCCCCCTGCCACTTAGTGAGCAGTATACACTGTCACATTCTTTATAAAGCCAATCTCACTTCTCCTGTAAAACTGTGGTGTAAAATAGGTTAATCATAGCCTATTGAGTTTTTGTACTTTGGTGTTATTGATTTTAGTGAAAAGAGACCTATTTATTTAAAGTTGGAAGTTAAAAAGAAGGTAAGGTTTTTAATTGCTTGAAGCATTTTTACCAGAGTTCAAGTTTTGGCACTAGAAGTGAAATAAATACAAAGATTAATTTTAATCTAAGTGTCATCTTTTTTTTTTTTTTTTTTTTTTTTT
>NW_016814053.1:22373-43876 GCF_001698545.2 Rhinopithecus bieti | reverse complement strand
TGTTTTTTTTTTTTTTTTCGAGTTGGAGTCTCGCTCTGTAGCCCAGGCTAGAGTGCAGTGGCGCCATCTCAGCTCACTGCAAGCTCTGCCTCCCGGGTTTAGGCCATTCTCCTGCCTCAGCCTCCCGAGTAGCTGGGACTACAGGCACCCGCCACTGCACCAGGCTAATTTTTTGTATTTTTAGTAGAGACGGGGTTTCACTGTGTTAGCCAGAAAAGTCTCCATCTCCTGACCTCGTGATCCACGCGTCTCGGCCTCCCAAAGTGCTGGGATTATAGGTTTGAGCCACCGCGCCCGGCCGGAAGGTGGTATTTTAAAGATATTCATTATAGTTTGTTTTTTCAGGAATGTACTGATTAAATATTTCACCCACAGGGAAGTTTATGGGCAACAGTTTATTTTTCATTATGTCCCACATCAGTCTTCCATTTAGCCTGCCAATCTGATGTTGTCTTTTCTTCTTGAACTGTTTTTATTCCAGTTCTTCTGTCTTCCTTGTGACTGTGAACATGTTGGTCAATTTTTTTCTAATCACTTGACTCTGTTCTGTTCCATGGATTCCTCAGTTCTTCATACAAATTGAACTAGCTCTGGATTTGCAGTTTTCATTGCTGCTCCAGCTCCTTGGGAAGGAGCCTGCCAGTATAAGTCTAGTCTCTCCCAGAGGAAGAGTCACTTGGAATATGTAGAAAACAAGGTTTTGTGAGTTTCGTAATTAACTTTCCAAACATTTATTATAGTGAGTAACTTATGAGTCCAGAAGATTGAGAATGTCTACATAAAATCTCAGGTAGAATTTGTCATCCTCCTTTCCACGTAAAGTTTTGAATCTGTAGCTTATCTAATTAATTTTGGAATGTAAGTCATAAAATTTGTAAAATTTTAAAATCAAGCTGTATTTATATTTGTCAAATAAACACTCTTCATTAATATTGGCCTTAATATCCTATGTATATCCTCAAGTTATAGACTCAGTATCACAATTGTGTTTTTACTGAGAAAGTGCTTAAAATGCATTATGTGTCCTATTCAATTTATACTATGATGATTCACATTGTCCTCTATAAAGCAAATGTAAATTTAATATATAAATACTTTTATAACCCACAGCATAGGAACTTTTATTTAATAAAAAATTTTTAAAAGTTTACATCTGTGGAAGAAGAGATTTGAATTTTATGATGTCATCTTATATCTGATGAAAATAAATTTTATTCAAAGCTGATACCATTCAGGATAAATGTTTTCACTTATCCCCAGACTACATTTAATTGTTACTTATTTTGCATGGCAACAATGATAATGGAAGCCTTTCAAATTTTCTTTTTAGTAACACAGATTGCCTTTATTTTTTTTATTAAGATTAGAACTCTTCATTTTTATTTTGAGCAGTAAGATTATGTTTTTTATGATCTGCAGAAAACAAGTCTCTCTCAGATTTCATTTAATTTTGTATCAATACTTCAGATGTTTTAATTCTATCAACTAAGAACCGACTGAAATCCCGAGTGACTCAACATATTTAGGAGAGCAATTATCTTTGATATAGATTTATCTTTGGTTACATGGGTTTCAACATACAATTTTTATTTGAAAGTTGATTTGTTATATTCATGTGTAAAACCCTGTGAAATAATTTAAACTAAGTATATTTCTGGCAAGTCTGAAAGCTTGACAATTTCAGAAGAAAAGTAACATGATGCTTTTGTGGGAGAATTTTACATTGTTTTGCTGCATTCCCTCTACACCACTTATAAATTAATTGCATTCAAATGTGTAAATTTGCTAAGTACCTAATACAAATGTTTCCTTGTAACTTTTAAAATTTTATTATTTTAAATAAAATCCCATATATTTCATGATATATATTCCTACACAAAGTAATATGTACAATAAAAATGTATTCATACCTTAATTTTAAAATGCTCATATGTAAGGAATGGTTAATTATCTTGAACCCATGTTCTGAAAGGTACTGTGAAGTATGACTGAGATATTCAGTCTGACAACAGATTTGGAACTTTCACATTATAGTCTACACTGAATAATTTTTTCCCAATTTGTGCTTAGATGTATTCTTCTTGTTTCAAGACCTTTATTTCTGAGTTCATAGTTTTTTAAAAAATCAATGATTTTATCAAAATATATTGAGTCATTTTATTTAACATACACTCCTTTCTATTACTGTCTCCTGCTGGCCCCCAATCCTCCTGCCAATTGCTATAGGCCACAAATGTTAACACTCTGATGTGTATCCTTGCGCAATGTACTCCATGGTCCCTTAACTATATACAAATGCATTCACACACACGCATATATTTAATTATACACCTATGTATTTTGGTTTTCTGTTTTTCAAAAATGGGTCTGTAGTATACACACTTCTCTCCACCTTGCTTTATTGATTTTTGGTATTTCATATATCTGTAAGTCTTACTTACATAGTTTTTACATCTTCTATAGTTGTTAATATCAGTATAGTGTTCTATTGGTGAATAATGGTTTAGTCAACCCTCCACTTATTGAGAGATTTACTTTGTTTATAGTATTTTCTCTTCTATAACCATCTTTATGTCTAGGTACTCATGCAATTAAATGGATTACTAGGAGTAGATCTTAAGGTCAGAGGGTATGGACATTTTAACAAGTATTCTAATATTGCTTCCTCCAAAAGCATACCCATTATATATTTATGGATATATAAAGTAAATATAAGCTTCTTTATATCCACCAGTACATAAGAGCGTATATCCTCTGTCTGCCTTCACTGGCACTAGTGGTAGGAATAGTTTCTTTTTAATTTTTTTGTCTTTCTGACTACTTGGTAAATTGAGAATGTTTAGATATATTTTGTAACATTTCATTTATTTAGATTTGCTTTTCTGTAAATCATACATTTATATTCTTTGCACATATTTTTACTGCAGTCTTTCTCTTTTAGTTATCAATTTGTAAAATGAAATTTACTTTAAAGATATATTGGGAATATTCTTATACTTTTTTCTTATACTTGTTTTAGATCCTTTCAAAATGAATAGTCATGTTTCATAACATGATATTTATCTTATTAAAGTGTTAATTATAGAAGAATACATACATTTAAAAGTTGCTAAGCAATATATATGCTTTAATTCTCTCTCTAGCCCTTCTAATTCCAAGATACAATCACTGGCAAAAGTTTGAAGTTTGAAAAGCATCATTTAGATATTCTCTAGAACAGATCTGCATATGACAAGTTCTTTTAGCTTTTGTCCATCTGGAAATTACTTTATTTTATTTCTAAGGGATATTTTCACTAGATTTAGAATTCTGAGTGGAGAATTCCTTTCTTTCAGCAGAGAAAACCTGTACACTGCCTTATGGTCTTTATGATTTCTGATGAGAAACTTGCTGTCATTAGAATTGTTTGCAAGGGTAATTCATAGTTTCTCTCTGTCTGATTTCAAGATATTTTCTCTTCAGTTTTTAAAAATTTCATCAAGAAATATCTAGGTACAGGTTTCTTTAATGTTATCTTATTTGTACTTTGCTTAATTATTGAATTTGTAGTTTGTGTTTTGCTTTTCACCTAATTTGGGTAGTTTTTAGGCATTTTTTCTTCAAATATTTTTTTCAGCTCCAAAATATCTTTTCTTCTTTTACTGGGACTCCAATGAATAATTATTTTAAATATTTTTTGCTATTGTCACACAACTCCTAGACACTCAATTTATTCTTTTTTCAATATATTTCCTCTTTGTTGTTCAGATTGAATAATTTCCATTGTTCTCTCTTCAGCTTCATTGATTGTTTCCTCTGTCATCTACATTCTGCTATTGAGCATTCAATGAGGTTGTTTTCTTTTTAATTTTCATTATTGTTTGCTTGTCTATTTATTTATTTTAGGCAGGGTCTCATTCTGTCACCCCGGCTGGAGTGCAGTGGCACAATGATGGTTCACTGCAACCTTGACATCCCAGGCTCCTGGGTAGCTGGGACTACAGGTGTGCACCACCACACTCCACCAATATTTGTATTTTTTGTAGAGATGGGGTTTTGCCATGTTTCGAAGGCTGATTTCAAACTCCTAAACTCAAGCAACCCACATTAGCTTCCCAATATGTTAGGGTTACAGGTTTGTGCTACCGAGCCTGGCCTTGATTATTGTATTTTTAAATCCTAAAATTTCATTTGGTTCTTTTTATCATCCATTTATTTGCTGAGATTGTTGATATTTTAAATTTGTTTCTAAAGTGTTTGTAATTGCATTTTAGAGTGTTTTTATGATAGCTATTTTGAAACTCTTGCCAATAATTTCACCACCTATGTCATCTTAGTGTTAGTGTTCATTAACTATATTTTCTCTTTCCATTTGAGAGGTTTTATTTATATATAACAGTGTTATTGAGGTGTTCTTTTGACTAGGTCCCCAGCTATTCAATAAAACACTAATTTGTGTGTTGTTATGAATGTATTTTGTAAATGTGATTAAAGTTCACAATCAATTGACCAAGAGGAAGGAAGACGATTTAAAATAATCTAAGTGAACCTGATTTAATCAGTTGGAGGCATAAAAACATATGTGAAGCTTGCTTACAAAAGAAAAGTCTCTGGACAATGGCTTTAGTCCATGTACAGTAGCTCCAACCTGCTCTTCTTGAAAAGTGTCATATGAATTTAAATTTGTCTAGTCTCCACAATAGGTAAGTCAATTTCTTGCAATAAACCTCATAATATACATCTCCTACAAGTTCTGCTTTTCTCGTTAAACCTTGACTGATATACCTGATTCTTAGAGTTACAAGCAAGCATAGACTTTTCCCTGAACGTTCTGTGTATTGTGCTATAAGATGATGGTTTCTTTACAAATCTTTTATTTTAGTAGGTAGCTAACTTGCTTAGATACAGGATGCATTTCCTGGCTCATTTCTGTTGGTCTTGGTTCAAATGTGGGTGGGGGAGGTTGTCTTCTCAATAGTGAAAGGAATGGAGGTGTGAGTTACACACACAAGATCTGCTGGGGAGGAGCAAACAGAAAATAAACTGTAATGAAAGAATATAAAATATCAAGAATGAAGAAAGAATAATGGAAAGGATAAACATGTAAATAAATATAACAGAGTGTTCTCCTCTGGAGATTTTAAGGTTGTGTTTGACAGTCAGAAGCTAAAATTATAATATGACTTTTGTTCTTAATATATGTATAGGTAATATTTCAGACAATTATAAAAAGAAATGGATAAAGAAATGTAAATGATGATAAGGTACCTGTATGATACTTGGAATTGTAATATGTTGATACTATAGTAGACTTATACTATAGTCTTAGCAATCACACTGTAAGGTATTTACATATAGGAATTAATTTTTAAAAAGTATGGAAAGGCAAGAAGAGTGACTGTACAGTGGAGAAGTCTGGTAGCTTCACCTCAACAAAGCAATTGAGGTTATCATCACCCATCAGTTATGCTGCTATCATGTGATGCAATGAGAAGGGTACTTTGCCCTCTGTGGTATTCATCCTCAAAATCCACAACCCCAGTACAACCATGAGAAAACATCACACAAACTCAAATAAAGGGACATTCTAAAAATGCCTGAAAATATTTTTTAAAATATCACTGTCTTGAAAACAAGCAAAGAGTGAAAACTATCACAGACCAACAAATTAAGGAAACATGATAACTAAATGCTATATGACATCCCATATTGGATCCTGGAAGAGAAAAGGATATTAGTGGAAAAGCTGGTGAAATCTGAATAAAGTCTCTATTTAATTTAATAATGTTGCACTGATATTACTTTTTTAGTTTTGAAAAATGTGCTGTTAGTATGTTAAAATGAGGAGAAGATGAATAAAGATACGAAGAAACTATATTATCTTTGCAACTTTTATAATTACTCCAAAATAAAATGTGTATTAAAATAAAAAAGCATTCCTAAAATCCAAAATTGCTTCAATTTTTTTGTTTTCAAAATTTAATGAAACAATAATTTTACATGTACTCTTTCAGATAATACAGGAAAAGAGAGCAATTCTCAAATATCTTTATTAGCCTAGAGTATCCTCTTTTAATTGATAAGAACATAAACATAAATTAAAATTAAAGGGCAAATTCTCTCAAGAATGTAGATACAAACAGTTTGTACAAAATTTAAGTGTGTTTTGTCTAGCAATGTATCATATGGCTAATACACCACAACCAAGTTGTGTTAATTCTAGGAATGATTTTTTAACATTAAAAGTCAATCTATGTAATTCACCATATTAACAGAATAAATGAAAAATAATTTGATCACTCTAGTAGGAGGCTAAAAAGCACTCATTCATGACAGAAACTCAACGAACTATGAATAGATAAGGAAATCTTCAATACAATAAATTATAGTTTTAAAAAACTCAGCGTGTATTAAATGATAAAGTATTGTAAATAATGTCTTATTATCAGCAACATTGTATGAATGATCTTTACCATAACTTTTACTCCACTTGATACTACACTATTTAGCTAAATAGACAAAAAAAATTAAGTCACTAGTCTAAATAATTTTGCATTTAAAATGTACAAAGGGATACAATATTAAGTTACTTTTTGTCAGAAATTTTGTTTGTATATAAGATTAATTTACAAAAAAGTCCACATAGCATCAGCAATTAGCACCTGTGATTTTAAGATGTATTTGTAATAACATCATAAATTATCACATATCTAAAAATAAGTATAGAAGTTTAAGCCCTTTATAGATAGTCCATAAAACTTCACTGTGATAAATTTAAAAGCCTTCAGTATATCAGATTTATGGATTGAAAGAATCAATATTGAAAATATATTACTTTCTTTCACAATTGACCTAAATAGTACAAGTTATTTCAAACAATTATCAGTATGATGCTTTGTATTAATTGACAAGCCACTATAGCAATGTTGGTGGTATAGCAAAAGGGATAGAAATTGCCAGGACAATTTGGAAAATTACTTATAAATTTTGGAGATTTAAACTACAAGTTATCAAGATTATTACATATATAGACATTATTAACAATATAATATTGATATCATGATAGAATACTAGATAAATAGAATAGACTGTAGAGTCCACAACAGACCCATAAATATGTGTTTGTGACAAATTTACATTGCGAACTACTGGGGAGAGTATGTTCTCATAAAGCGAATTCATGTGGAAAAAATAACTTTAACCCTTACCACATGGCATGCAAAAAATTAATTCCATACAGATCATAGATATAAATGTCATAAATATAAAGATAAAGCAAATGCAATATAAGTGTAGGATAATAGCTTTATGATCTTCAAGTCAGCAAAATTTATTATGCAAGTCATAAGAAGCATTAGTTTTAGAGGAAATAATTTATAAATTGTAACTTTAGTTCATCAAAGAACACCGCTAATAGAATAAATGGAATAAAAAAGCAAGCTACATGTTGGGAGTAGAAATTTTTAATTTATAGTTCAAAAACAAATAAGATCTTTATCCCAAGTATATAAAGACTTTCTGCCAGTCAATTAAAATATATATCTATATGTAAATGTCTAACTTTTAAAATGGGAATATTTAAAGCCAATAAGCATATGAAAAATGTTACTGCCATCAGGCAATTACAAAATAAAATCAAAATTGAGATACTGTGATATTTACAACATTAAAACAACAACAAAAACTAGCAATATGACAATATCAAATATTGGAGAAGATGTGGAACAAATGGAAATATTTTATGTAAGGGTATTGGAAAGGGAATTCATATTTTGAATGAGTAGCTGATCAAATTAACCCCTTAAGATTTTTTTTCATAACTTTGATATTTCATGAAGGATGAACATAAGGATCATTTCTCAGTAAAGCTTCAACAGCATGTAAAAGACCACAGCATACTTTGGCGCTACTTGATCTTGGTGTTCTGTGGCCCATGAATATATATGGCTTTCATCTTGTTTCCTGACATCTTCTCTTAAGCTTCTTTCATATTCTGGTCAAGTATACTATTTCCTTTCACATAGTTTTATCTCCCAACATATATTTCCCCTTTATCTGGAAAAGTCTCCTTTTCTAGGTATCAACTTCCTTTTCATCTTCCAAGACCCAGGTCAAAGTTTCTTTTCAATGTGCAGCCTGTCTCAACTTTCTCAGGCATTGTTGCCCTTGCCACTGGGACTTTGTAGTCTCATCATTACATTGAACTAGTTAAGAATTCTTATTAGCTAGGAATTAATTTTGCCAGAATACACTTTTGTGCTTTTGATACCTGATGCAGTTGTTTTCTGGCTTGTTTTAAATGAATATATTAATTGCTATTAATAATCAAAGTTACATATTTGTTGCAGTAAGTCCCTAGATACTTTTTCTCTGTATTTACCACCATTTTCATTCATCTTGTTACTTGGAATTCCACAACCCAGTGCTATATTTCTTTCAATATGCAATTTGAAGTTGTATAAGCTTCATATAGGCTTTAGAAACCATGGAGTAAATGAGACATCCAACAAACAAACCATTTATAATATTCTCTCTCATAACCCTTTCATAGCTAGTTTTTGACAGTTACATTCAGGCAGGAATGCTTGAGTTCCTCTGGCATTTGTCTTTCAGTTCCTTCCATTGTTCCAATTCGTCATTTCTGGACATCTCTGCTAATCCCAAGTCAGTACTGTCTGTAGGCTTTTATGGCTTTTCAGATTTATTTCTCTAATAATAATACAATTTATAAACTTCCAAAGCAAGCTATTATTATGGTTCTAGACTATGGAGAAGATATGATGATGTTGAAAAAATAATGGTGTTTTTCTTGGGAAAAAAATTGATATCAAAGGTCCTCTTCTGTTTCTTGAGGAAAAACCTTTTTCTATAATATATTTAAACATGTGGCAAAATATTTTATAGATATAAATTTGAGATGTTAACCAGTGGTGTGCTGACAAGCTCTTTTTCTAAAACAAAGTAAACAGTTGATTTGTACATTTGCTGATGTTCATGGTGTAATGCTCCACCATGATCAATTTCAACCAACCAATTGATATCACTGAATTAGGGAGAAAGGCAAAAGTTTGGCTACAAGCAGGGCTGCACCACACTACTCATTGCATTCTCTTTGCCTACATATAATAAAATTTCTCATATTCCCTCCGAACCCCAGGAAACAGTGAATACTGTGCTGAAAGGATCTCAGACTTTGTATTCAACAGTTGAGAGACAGTTTATTCTTCAATTAAACTTGAAATCAGACACTCTCAATCAATGGGGTTTTCCTACTGGAAGTTGTAAGCGAAAGCATTAAGTAATAAATTTAATTACAACTATCTGTGGGGGAAAATAATTTTTAAATGCATTGTAATAATTGAAGATATAATCAGATTTTGCAGAACAGCTTTATCGAACATTATTTTAAATTCTTATAGGCAATTTTTTGAAAACTTTTAAATGTACAGATAAGTTGCATAGAAAGTAAAGAGAGTTCTGATATACCTCTCCCCACCAAAAGCCCTCTACACTCACGCCCCGCACCCCCCCACCCCCACAGTTTCCCGCAATTAGTAACCTGTTGGATTAGTGTGGTACAGCTGTTATTATACAATTAATAAGCCAATATTGACACATTGTCTATAGGATGCATATAAAGTTCACGCTTTGTGTTGTACATTCTGTGGTTTTTGCCAGAAGTATAATGTAATGTAGCCACCATTGTGGTATTATATAGAGTAGTTACACTGCTCTAAAAATCCTCTGTGCTCCCTTTATTCTTCCCTATCTGCCCAGAAATCCTTGGCAACCACCAATCTTTTTATTGTTTCTATAGTTTTGCTTTATCCAAAATACCATAAAATTGGAATCATATAGTGCATAGCCTTTGCAGATTGGCCTCTTTCATTTAACAATATGCATTTCTCTTTCCTCCATGACTTTTCAAATCTTGATAGCTCATTTGTTTTCAGCTCTAAGAATATTCTATTGTCTGGAAGAACCACAGTTTATTTATCGATTCAGCTATTGAGGGATGTGTTGGCTGCATCCACATTTTGGCAGTTATGTATAAAGTTGTTATAAATGTTAATGTGCTAGTTTTTATGTGGACATACACTTTCAACTCATTTGTATCAATACCTAGGAGCACAATTGCTGGATTATATGGTAAAAGTATGTGCAGTTTTGTATGAAACTGTCAAGCTGTCTTTCAAAGTGTCTGTACCATTTCACATTCCTACAAAAAATGAATGAGAGTTCCTTTTGCTCCACATCCTTGCTAGGATTTGGTGCTGTCGGCGTTTTGGATTTTGGCCATTCTAATAAGTATCATTTTTTAATTTACAATTTCTGATGACATATCATGTCAATCGTCTTTTCATATACTTATTTGCCCAATGCATACATTCTTAAAAGCTGTGCTTTGAAGTAAGAGCTGACAGAATTAGCTTACTCTAAGCATTGTTAATAAATGGACAACAAGCTTAACAGATGTTTGGAAATTGTGTCGTGATAGAGCAAGTACGACTTATATAAAGATATCTACCTGTTTTATGAACCTAGGATGGAGAGGTCACTTTTTGCTCATCTCAAGACAGAATCTAAGAAAACACATGCTTAACATATCAGAAGACTCAGCTGGAAAAAAGGAAAATTTCACAGGCACTCATATGCTGAAATATTATAATAAATGTATATTCCTTCCCATTACTCAGCTATGGTCATTAAGGTGGTGATGTATATTTAAAAAGATAAGTAAAACAATTTCCAGTTCAATTATATCTAGGACTTTTCACATCTATACTATTTTCTAAATTTCATCTCCACAAATGTGTTTGGAATTTGCATTAAAATTACTAATATTTTCATTTTCATATTAGTAATTTAGTGAGGCTACATCCTATCAAAGCTTGTAGGGAAAAAACAGTTTTCCCAAAATAATCAGTTATAGCAACAAAGAATCCCAACAAATAGCATGAAAGCCCCTGTGGAACTGTCTGTCTCCTCAAAGGTATCGTGGACATCAGAAAATCGTGTTGGGAAAGAGTCGAATTTCTCTTGCCCATTTCATTCTGTTTGAATAAATAACCTCTTTAGTATGCTTCCCATTCCTCGATATTTAAAAATAACACATTCAAAACAGTATGTATATGAAGTCATAAAAGTTGGGTAACATTAGAATAGATTAAAGAAAACACATAGAAGTGGAAATTAAATCCTAAATAATTTGAATAAATAAAGACAGATGTTAAGAAAGGAAAAATGCCAGACTCTTTTCCCAAGGGACAGATCAACAAATGGAGAACTCATAAAAGTTATAGAGGCATCACTTTCCTTATAACATGCATGTGGAGCAGTGATATAAGCTTCCCAGATAACTGTGAGCAGATCACTAGGAACAGCTATAAAAAGCACATTACCATAATTCAGTTTGTTACCTAAGACAGACATTTACTAGGTTACACAGAAATAAAAGTGTAATTTTTGATCCAATTATGGAAGAATTAAAATAGCACTCAGAATTGAAACAGGCATTTCAGGTTGACAGATTTGCTGAAAGTCTATGTTGAAGAGAACATATTATATTGGTAGTTACACTTTCAAATATGTTAACACCACAGTCATTTGGAAGGAATAAGATATGTTTGTTCTTAACTATCCATGATTATCTGCAAAAATAAAAATACAGAATTGCATATAGTGAATTGTCAAATATGGAAATTATGTGTGTGGATGAATGATCAACAACTCTGACACTGCTTGCAAATCACATTATTTTTAGGGAACAAAATATTTAATGTTCTCATGAACATGACAATATAAACATTTTGAAAACGTAGTAATAAGATAATATGATACTTGTTTTTAAAACAGGCTACAAGAGACTTTTTCTATCTGATATACTTGCGGCCTATTTATTGCAGTAATCACAGCAGCACTTTTGCTGACAAATAATTCTGTAAACATATTATTTCACTTTCTAAATAAATTCACTAGAATGGTCACTGCGATGTGTTATTGGTTTCCGAACTTCTCTCAAAGAATGGATTTTTTATTATTAAATTTGGATTGTTTACAATATAACAATAGATGATGGGGCAAAGAATTTTTATTATGTGTTAACATCTTGAATATAAACACACTGAGAACAAATGACAAGTAATAATCTCTTCTAACTGGCCTATAGTTTTAGTGTTACTGCTCATTATTCAATAGCAACCAGTCACATCACATTTGTCTCCTGAAAATATGGTTGCTCTGGTCCTTCTCTAGTGTTTAGTCTCTTTTCCTTCACACCAGTTTAGTGATTCTTACACTTGTCTCTGACCAACATTTTCTGCTTTTTGATCCTGGACGGCTACTTCCTGCTGTTCATACCAGTATACTAATTCCAGAGACCTCCTAGGCTCTGTCTGTAAATCTTCAGATTTCAAATGTAATTTCAGAGACATATTGTTGATGGCAAGTTTTAAACTTAAGAGCTAAACCCTTCATTGGTCTCACTAAAATTAGCACTAGACAATAATATTAGCTAGTACCTCACTGATTTAACATGAATAAAATTTTTTTAATAATGCAATGAGAAAAGAAAAGGAATTAGACTTAAATATATTGAAAACAGAGCGTTCAAGTCTTCAGAATTGTATTTTGGTTGTCTATTTAAAAAAGAGGAGAAGAAGGAGAAAGAAGAAAGCGGGAAAAGGAGAAGGAATAAGAGGGGAAGGGGACAGAACTGTTCCTGAAAAATTATTTAAAAAGACTTGGAAGTTCATAAAAGTGGCAATTATAAGATACCTACAAGCTCTCCTGTATAGCAGCAGTAAGCAGAAATGGTGGTAAAGACCTTGAACTCTCCCATTAAGCAGTACTTAGTTCAAACCAATAAACACACCAAGAAAATGAACATTCTTCAAAAATCACAAAATATATTAGGTTTTACATGACAAAGACAATATTTACACAGATTATACAGAGTATTTTTAGTCATGAATTTCATGAGTGCTGAAATTTTACCTAAAATTGATATGACTTATATCCTTATCTATCCTTATCTTGGAAATATGGGTCAAGCATTTCCATAGAGGAACTTGTTAAGAATAGATAAAGGACATTTTTGACAATAAAATTTTATTTTATATCTAAACCATTTTAATAGGTGAGTTATTTAAATATTAACCAAGTAGTTTGTAGAAAATCTGTCATAGGATACGTGATCTAGACAAGTTCATCAATATTGATTCTTCTACTGTGAGGGAAAGAGGGAGATAATGTTGTATACGAGGATACAAGAAATATTTATTCTAATATTCCAAGTCTCCTTGCAGCTAATAAGCAGTCCTAGTCAATGGGGGTATATATAGAAATGTTATTTGGCAATTTCTGAGAACCTTCCATCCTTGAGTGAAGGGTAGCTCTAAGCCAAAGCAAAATGCTCTGAAATCAGACTACTTAGGTTTGATTACTGATATCTGCTCTTAGTTTTGTGAACTTCAGTCACTAAATATCTCTGCATGTCAGTTTCTTCATGTCTAAAATAGGAATATTTACATGAGCTTCCTCATAGTGCCACCACGAGTATTAAGATATCACATGCAAAGTCCTAGTACAATGGTTGGCACATACTTAGTAAGTTTAGTCACTGTGCTATAAAGCTTTGCCTTCTCACTTTTGGTGAATTTGATATATTAAAATTTTAAATAGTGCAGGGGTTCAAAGAGTTTTATGTCGTTAATATCTGTACCAAAGAATCATATAAATTATAAGGAGGTCGAGTGATTCAGACAGATAACTTCTATTCTGCTACTATCCTTCCTCCAAGGTTTGCCAGAAGTCTTCAGGACAGAATGAAAATGAATAGCTGCAAATCTGCATAATGGCATTCCTTCAGTAATTTCAACCCCAGCTATTTGAATTAAAATGTCTAATTTAAAACATACAAAAACTAAACAAGACCAAAGTAAAACAACAACAGTAACAAATCATATTCAGACTTCTAAGCCATCAGTTGCCTGATTTTGAAAACCTTGTACCTGGGAAAAGTGAAGCAACTTTCTGTTTCCTAGTCCATTATATTTAAATTTCACTTTAGAAATTTTAACATTTGGCATGCACAGCAACAGCCCTTGCCTAAATGTCATTATCTACAATTGAAATGTTTGGAATTTATTTCTCTGAAAATTTTTCTTAATACAAAATTCTCCGATAAACTTTATTGGTTTCCAGGGCCACAGGTTTGCATGTTGCTGAATGTGACCCTCTTTTGCCTTACAACAGAGCATGTTCTCTTCTGGGCATCAGCTTTCTGGAATTACAGCTTTCTAGAACGACAAATAGCATTTGACCCAGCAATCCATTACTAGGTATATACCCAAAGGATTATAAATCATTCTACTATAAAGACACATGCACATGTATGTTTATTGCAGAACTGTTCACAATAGCAAAGTCTTGGAACCAACCCAAACCACAGCTCTGTAGAAGAACTGGTGGAATAAAGTGCAACCCTGGCCTCTGAATCCTCTCTTCATTCAGGCTCTTCACTAAAATGCCCCTCCCTGTTTTGCCTAGCACAGTCAGCTCCAGATACCTCTTCCTCTCCTGTGCCCTTAGACTTAAGCTCATTCTGTGGCTTGTCTGATGTACTGGAGCACCACCACTTCTACCTGGCTCAGATCCCATTGGCCTGAAAGCAGTGCACACTTCTTCCTTTACTGTGATGGTGCCGTGCCTCTAGGTGTCAGTCCGTGAGACAGGCGACCTCCCAGCATCCAGGGCTCTACCAGAGAAACAGAATTTTTCCTTCACAATCTGCTACTGCCCTTACTCATTACTATCCCCATAGCCTCTGTCGTCCCAGACAGCTAAGAAACTATTCTTCAGTCTCTTTAGAGCAAAGTTTCTCAGCCTTGTTATTCTTGACATTTTGGACTGGATAATTATTTGATGGCAGGGAGGGGACTCTCTTGTGTGTTGTAGATGCTTACCAGCATCCCTGGTACCACCTACAAGATGCCAATAGCACTACCCTACCCCAGCTTTGTGGTAACATTCGAAATGTCTTCAGATTCTGCCAAATATTCCTGGGGAGAGGGGGAGGGGGAATTGTAACCAGATAAGAGACACTGCTCCAGAGAAAAATCCTGCCATCCTCAAACATTACTCATCAAAACATTAAGTTATTCCAGAGGTCGTCTAAATTTTTTAAGGGCTTTAGTATTTTGGAAACAAAAGTTACTAGAGAATTGCAGAGTATTTCCTGTTTTCCATCCAATTCACATTCCTTATCATGATGAGATAATAATGTGGAAGCAGGAAGTCTACATGATTCCCTCATTGATACATTTCTCCTACAGCACACACATCGTATAACCTCAGGATATTATTGTGCAGTAGTAGCTCATGCCTATTGTGAGATTACAAAATCCATCCCTTCTCTTTACACTTCTTTCTTCCATTTTAGGGACTTTTCATTCCCAACGTTCAGATTCTAAGTGGGGCTCTTGTATTATTTTCACTCTTTCTATTCCTCTAGCTGTGAATAGAGCTGGAGGAACAGATTTTGGCATTACTAATGCACATGGGCTGTCTATTACACGAGACCATACTGCAATTCCTTCCTTCCACTGAATGTAGTTGTTTTATCTTACCACCTCTTTCCCAGCATGTGAAGTTTTCTCTTAGCTTAGTTATCTCTCTAATGTTGCTCTCAATTTCGTCTTACTTTTTATGGTAATTTTCAAGTATAATTTTTATTCCTCATCTTGACTATTTTGCATTTTACTTATTTTTTTATTATACTTTAAGTTCTGGGATACATGTGCACAACATGCAGGTTTGTTACATAGGTATACATATGCCATGTTGGTTTGCTACACCCATCAAATAGTCATTTACATTAGGTACTTCTCCTAATACTATCCCTCCCCCAGGCCCCCAGCCCCTGACAGGCCCCAGTTTATGATGTTCCCCTCCCTGTGTCCATGTGTTATCATTATTCAACTCCCATTTATGAGTGAGAACATGGGGTGTTCGGTTTTCTCTTCTTGTGTTACTTTGCTGAGAATGATGGTTTCCAGTTTCATCCATGTCTCTGCAAAGGACATGAACTCATTTTTTATGGCTGCATAGTATTCCATGGTATATATGTGCCACATTTTATTTCTCCAGTCTATCGTTGATGGGCATTTGGGTTGATTCCAATATTTTGCTATTGTGAACAGTGCTGCAATAAACATACGTGTGCATGTGTCTTTATAGTAGAATGATTTATAATCCTTTGGGTATATACCCAGTAATGGGATTGTTGGGTAAAATGGTATTTGTAGTTCTAGATCCTTGAGGAATCTCCACACTGTCTTCCACAATGGTTGAACTAATTTACATTCCCACCAAGAGTGTAAAAGTGTTCCTATTTCTCCACATCCTCTCCAGCATCTGTTGTTTCCTAACTTTTAATGATTGCCATTCTAACTGGCATGAGATGGTGTCTCATTGTGGTTTTGATTTGCATTTCTCTAATGACCAGTGATGATGAGCATCTTTTCATAAGTTTATTGGCTCATATATGCCTTCTTTTGAGAAGTGTCTGTTCATATCCTTTGCCCACTTTTTGATGGGGTTGTTTGTTTTTTTCTTGTAAATTAGTTTAAGTTCTTTGTGGATGGATAGATTGCAAAGATTTTCTCCCATTCTGTAGATTGCCTGTTAACTCTGATGATAGTTTCTTTTGCTATGCAGAAGCTCTTTAGTTTAATTAGATCCCATTTGTCAATTTTGGTTTTTGTTGCCATTGCTTTTGGTATTTTAGTCTTGAAGTCTTTGCCCATGCCTACGTGCTGAATGGCATTGCCTAAATTTTCTTCTAGGGTTTTTGTGGTTTTAAGTATTATGTTTAAGCCTTTAATCCATCTTGACTTAATTTTTGTATAAGGTGTAAGGAAGGGATCCAGTTTCACCTTTCGGCATATGGCTAGCCAGTTTTCCCAGAACCATTTATTAAATAGGGAATCATTTCCTCATTTCTTGTTTTTGTCAGATTTGTCAAAGATCAGATGGTTGCAGATGTGTGGTGTTATTTCTGAGACCTCTGTTCTGTTCCATTGGTCTATGTCTCTGTTTTGGTATGCGTACCATGCTGTTTTGGTTACTGTAGCCTTGTAGTATAGTTTGAAGTCAGGTAGCATGATGCCTCCAGCTTTGTTCTTTTCACTTAGAATTGTCTTGGCTATGCAGGCTGTTTTTGCTTCCATATGAAATTTAAAGTAGGTTTTTCCAGTTCCGTGAACAAAGTCAGTAGTAGTTTGATGGGGATAACCTTGAATCTATGAATTACTTTAGGCAGTATGGCCATTTTGGCAATATTGATTCTTCCTGTCCATGAGCATGGAATGTTCTTCCATTTGTTTATATCTTATTTTATTTCATTGATCAGTGGTTTGTAGTTCTCCTTGAAGAGGTCCTTCACATCTCTTGTAAGTTGGAATCCTAGGTATTTTATGCTCTTAGTAGCAATTGTGAATAGGAGTTCATTCATGATTTGGCTCTCTGTTTGTCTCTTACTGGTGTATAAGAACACTTGTGATTTTTGCATGTTGATTTTGTATCCTGAGACTTTGCTGAAGTTCCTTATCCACTTAAGGAGATTTTGGGCTGAGACGATGGGGTTTTCTAAATATACAATTATGTCATCTGCAAACAGAGACAATTTGATTCCTGTTTTTCTAATTGAATACCCTTTATTTATTTCTCTTGCTTGATTGCCCTGGCCAGAACTTCCAATACTATGTTGAATAGGAGTCATGAGAGAGGGCATCTTTGTCTTGTGCTGGTTTTCAGAGGGAATGCTTCCAGTTTTTGCCCATTCAGTATGATATTGGCTGTGGGTTTGTCACAAATAGCTCTTATTATTTTGAGATATGTTCCATCACTATCTAGTTTATTGAAAGTTTTTAGCATGAAGTGCTGTTGAATTTTGTCAAAGGCCTTTTCTGCACCTATTGAGATAATCATGTGGTTTCTGTCATTGGTTCTGTTTATGTGATGGATTACGTTATTGATTTGGGTATGTTGAACCAGCCTTGGATCCCAGGGATGAAACCCACTTGATCATGGTGGATAAGTTTTTTGATGTGCCAGTATGTTATTGAGGATTTTTTGCATCGATGTTCATCAGGGATATTGGCCTAAAATTTTCTTTCTTTTTTTTTTGTGTGTGTGTCTTTGCCAGCTTTTGATATCAGGATGATGCTGGCCTCATAAAATGAGTTAGGGAGGATTCCCTCTTTTTCTATTGATTGGAATAGTTTCAGAAGGAATAGTACCAGCTCCTCCTTGTACCTCTGGTAAAATTTGGCTGTGAATCCATCTGGTCCTGGACTTTTTTTGGTGGGTAGGCTATTAATTATTGTGTCAATTTCAGAACCTGCTATTGGTCTATTCAGAGATTCGACTTCTTCCTGGTTTAGTCTTGGGTGCATGTGTCCAGGAATTTATCCATTTCTTCTAGATTTCTTAGTTTATTTGCATAGAGGTGTTTATAGTATTCTCTGATGGCAGTTTGTATTTCTGTGGGATCAATGGTGATATCCCCTTTATCACTTTTTATCATGTCTACTTGATTCTTCTCTCTTTTATTCTTTATTGTTCTGGCTAGTGGTCTATCTATTTCGTTGATCTTTTCAAAGATCCAGCTCCTGTATCCCTTGATTTTTTGAAGGGTTTTTGTGTCTCTGTCTCTTCAGTTCTGCTCTCATCTTAGTTATTTCTTTTCTTCTGCTAGCTTTTGAGTTTGTTTGCTCTTGCTCCTCTAGTTCTTTTAATTGTAATGTTAGGGTGTCAATTTTAGATCTTTCCTCCTTTCTTTTGCGGGCATTTAGTGCCGTAAATTTCCCTCTACACACTGCTTTAAATGTGTCCCAGAGATTCTGGTATGTTGTGTCTTTGTTCCCATGGTTTCAAAGAACATCTTTCTTTCTTTCTTCATTTCATTATTTACCTAGTAGTCATTCAGGAGCAGGTTGTTCAGTTTCCATGTATTTGTGCAGTTTTGAGTAAACTTCTTGATGCTGAGTTATAATTTAATTGCACTGTGGTCTGAGAAACAATTTGTTGTGATTTCTGTTCTTTTACACTTGCTGAGGAGTGTTTTACTTCCAATTATTTGGTCAATTTTAGAATAAGTGCCAAGTGGTTCTGAGAAGAATGTATATTCTGTTGATTTGGGGTGGAGAGTTCTGCAGATGTCTATTAGATCTGCTTGGTCCAGTGCTGAGTTCAAGTCCTGGATGTCCTTGATAATTTTCTGTCTTGTTGATCTGTCTTGTATTGACAGTGGGGTGTTAAAGTCTTTTACTATTTTTATGTGGGAGTGTAAGTCTCTTTGTAGGTCTCTGAGGAGTTGCTTTATGAATCTAGGTGCTCCTGTATTGGGTACATGTATGTTTAGGATAGTTAGCTCTTCTCATTGCATTGATCCCTTTATCATTATGTAATGCCCTTCTTTGTTTCTTTTGACTTTTATTAGTTTAAAGTCTGTTTTATCAGAGACTAGGATTGCAACCCCTGCTTTTTATTTTTTATTTTTTTCCTTTCCATTTGCTTGGTAAATCTTCCTCCATGCCTTTATTTTGAGCCTATGTGTGTCTTTGCATGTGAGATGGGTCTCCTGAATACAACACGCCGATGGGTCTTGACTCTTTGTCCAGTTTGCCAGCATGTGTCTTTTAATTGGGGCATTTAGCCCATTTATATTTAAGTTTAATATTGTTATGTGTGAATTTGATCCTGTCATTATGACGCTAGCTGATTATTTCACCCATTTGTTGATGCAGTTTCTTCATAGCACTGATAGTCTTTAAAATTTGGCATGTTTTTGTAGTAGTTGGTACTGGTTGTTTCTTTCCATGTTTAGTGCTTCCTTCAGGAGCTGTTGTAAGGCTGGCCTGATGGTGACAAAATCTCTCAGCATTTGCTTGTCTCTAAAGGATTTTACTTCTCCTTCACTTATGAAGCTTAGTTTGGCTGGATACGAAACTCTGGGTTGAAAATCTTTTCTTTAAGAATGTTGAATATTGGTCCCCACTCTCTTCTGGCTTGCAGGGTTTCGGCCAAGATATTTTACTTATTTTTATTTATATGGGTTGTTCCAAAGTCCTAATTCTTGTGTCCTATGGCAGATAATTCTGCTTTATGTTTCTTATTAAATTGGGATTGTATTATCTCTTTTCTACTCAAATCAATTTTTCTTAAGTTTGTTCCTATGAATTTATAGGATAATTTTTCTCAGAAAAAAACAATTTGCAGTCATTCTCTACTGTTTTTGTTCTCTCACAACCTATGTTCTTTGTGTCATTCAGGAGCAGGTTGTTCAGGTTGAGTCTGGGAATTCTGGGGGGTCTCTACTTTCATCAGCTGTTCACCAGCCAACAACTGTTATTTTCCAAGTGTGGTTCCAATATCTGGTACAAGTCAGTAGGTACTTAATAATGTTTGTTGAATGAGTGAATATACAGATGAAAATAAATATGTTATTCCTGGCTAACAATCAGTTCATGTACCTAATAAACAAGTGTGTAAAAAATCAATAGCAATGCTAATGATGCAATATTTTGCCTAAATGTGTAACAAAAATAGTACAGTTGACTATAATCATATTAACCACTATTTCATTGGCTGTTAAGAAAATGCTGGCAATATCATCAGATAACCAATTAATACAGTTACAAATTCAAATATTTTCTTATCTCTTAATGAAAAAAATATTAATTGTACACTGATGAGTCCATCAAATTGGGAAACTGCTGCTATAATTATACAATTCACCACAACATTCACTAGGGTCGCTATATATTTGTTTATTTAATTATACTTTAATTTCTGGGATACATATGCAGAATGTGCAGGTTTGTTACATAGGTATACATGTGCCATGGTGGTTTGCTGCACCCATCAGCCCATCATCTACATTAGGTATTTCTCCTAATGCTATCCCTCCCTAGCCCCCAAGCCCCCAGCAGGCCCTGGTGTGTGATGTGCCCCTTCCTGTGTCCATGTGTTCCCGTTGTTCAACTCCCACTTATGAGTGAGAACATGCAGTGTTTGGTTTTCTGTTCCTGTGTTAGTTTGCTGAGAATGATGGTTTCCAGCTTCATCCCTGTCCCTGCACAGGACATGAACTCATCCTTTTTATGGCTGCATAGTACTCCATGGTGTATATTTGCCACATTTTCTTTAACCAGTCTATCATTGATGGGCATTTGGGTTGGTTCCAAGACTTTACTATCATGAACAGTGCTGCAATAAACATACGTGTGCATGTGTCTTTATAGTAGAATGATTTATATTCCTTTGGGTACATACCCAGTAATGGGATTACTGGGTCAAATGGTATTTCTGGTTCTTGATCCTTGAGGAATCTCCACACTGTCTTCCACAATGGTTGAACTAATTTATACTCCCACGAACAATGTAAAAGCATTCCTATTTCTCCACTTTCTTCTCCAGCATCTGTTGTTTCCTGACTTTTAATGATTGCCATTCTAACA